>NC_135971.1:31758373-31803025 GCF_053455715.1 Rhinoraja longicauda
CTGTGGAATTCTCTGCCTCAGAAGGCAGTGGAGGCCAATTCTCTGAATGCATTCAAGAGAGAGCTAGATAGAGCTCTTAAGGATAGCGGAGTCAGGGGGTATGGGGAGAAGGCAGGAACGGGGTACTGATTGAGAATGATCAGCCATGATCACATTGAATGGCGGTGCTGGCTCGAAGGGCCGAATGGCCTACTCCTGCACCTATTGTCTATTGTCTATTCACCCATTCCTTCTCTCCAGAGACGCTGCCCGTCCCGCTGAGTTACCCCAGCATTTTGTGTCTACCTTCTTTTGTTAGTGATGTTGGTTGATACTGCAGAGAGACACAAAAAACCTGGAGTAACTCAACGGGACAGGAGGCATCTCTGGAGAACATGAATTGGTGATGTTTCAGGTCGAGACCCTTCTTCTGATTGAGAGGCAGGGGAGAGGGAAACGGGAGATATAGACGGTGATATAGAGAGATATAGAACAATTGATACTTCTCTCTAATGTATGAAACATTCGGTCACGGGATGACCTGATATCAGCAATGAAAAGCCGATTGAAACATAGGAAAATAGGTGCAGGAGTCGGCCCTTCGAGTCAGCACCGCCATTCAATATGATCGTGGCTGATCATCCAAAATCAATACCCTGTTCCTGCTTTCCCCCCATATCCATTGATCCCGTTAGCCCTCAGAGCTAAATCTAATTCTGAATAAAGTTAGTGTGAATATTATGAGTGTAAATTTCATCCTGGAGCCCCAGGTAACTCAGGTGCTGGGCGGGAGAGCATGAGGGAGATATTGTTTTGGAAGGAACTGCAGATGCTGGTTAAACCGAAGATAGACCCAAAAAGCTGGAGCAACTCAGCGCGACAGGCAGCATCTTTGGAGACAAGGAATTGGTGACGTTTCGGGTAGAGCCAATTCTACCCTGCCACGGTACCCGCCTGCTTGAGACGAGGAGGGTTCGAGGCTTGAACTAGCGACGGGTTCCCCCACAAACGCCAGCGCCTTCAAAGCCAGGCATTTGCCAATAGAGTGGCGCAGCGGTAGAGTTGCTGCCTCACAGCGCCGGAGACCCGGGTTCCATCCCGACTACGGGCGCTGTCTGTGTGGAGTTTGTACGTTTCCCTCATGACCTGCGTAGTATTTCTCCGACACCCCAAAGACACCCCTTCGGTTTCCCCCCACATCCCAAAGACGTACATGTATGTAGGTAAATCGGCTTGGTAACTGAAAATTGTCCCTAGTGTGTGTGGGACAGTGTTAGTGTGCGGGGATAGCTGGTCGGCGGGGACCCGGTGGGCCGAAGGGCCTGTTTCCGCACTGTATCTCTAAACTAAACTCAACTAAAAGAGTCAAAGAGTGACGCAGCGTGGAAACAGGTCCTTCAGCCCAACTTGCCCACACCGGCCAACATTGCCCAGCTTCACTAGCAGGGTAAACAGCGCCTCGCAGGCTGGCAAAGGTGGGCAGAGGAAATACCACTGGTATATATAATCTTGATCGAAACACAAAGTGCCGGAGTGACTCAGCGGGTCAGGCAAAATCTCCAGAGAGCATAGAGTCATAGAGTGATGCCACAGAAGGCAGTAGAGGCCAATTCACTGGATGAATTATTAGATAGAGCTCCAGGGGCTCGCGGAATCAAGGGATATGGGGAGAAGGCAGGCATGGGTTACTGATTGTGGATGATCAGTCGTGACCACAATGAATGACGGTACTGGCTCGAAGGGCCAAACGGCCTCTTCTGCACCTATTTTCTGTGTTACTATGTTTCTATGTTAACGGGGAAACAGGCCCTTCGTCCCACCGAGTTCACACCAACCAGCTTACACACACGAGGGATAATTTTACAATTGACTGTGGACTTGAATTAACAAATAATTAATCTTGAATTAATCTCCACCGGACATTCCCCTACTCCGACCTGTTGGTAATCCCTTTGTGCAGTAACATCTTAGAGTCATAGTGTAATACAATGTGGAAACAAACCCTTTAGCTCAACCTGCCCACACAGCTCACAAGTCCCAGCTGCACGAGTCCCACCTGCCCGCGTTTGGTCCTTATCCCTCCAAACCAGTCCTATCCATGTACCTGTCTAACTGTTTCTTAAACGTTGGGACAGTCCCAGCCTCAACTCCCTCCTCTGGCAGCTCGTTCCACACACCCACCGCCCTTTGTGCTAAAACGTTACCCATAAGATTCCTATTAAATCATTTCCCCTTCACCTTAAATCCGTGTCCCCTGGTCCTCGATTCACCTGCTCTGAGCAAGAGACCACCCGATCTATTCCTCTCGTGATTTTACACACTGTGCATTCCGATGTGGAGGGAACAAAGAAAAACAGAACAATCTCACCCGACTTATATCATATATCATATATATACAGCCGGAAACAGGCCTTTTCGGCCCTCCAAGTCCGTGCCGCCCAGCGATCCCCGTACATTAACACTATCCTACACCCACTAGGGACAATTTTTACATTTACCCAGCCAATTAACCTACATACCTCGACTTACCCGAGAGACAAGCCCAAGCGACGACGAGGATGGCAGTGCTGGAGAAATCATTTGCCCTGCGAGTCATTCGCCGCGGTCTGAGACGCTCGGACATCTCCCGGGGAGCAACTGAGGATGGAGTTCCAAGGTGTCTAGCGGGGCTTCGGCGAAGGCGGGTACCACTCACAAAAGCGCAGCGGTAGAGTTCCTGCCTTCCAGCGCTTGCAACGCCAGAGTCCCGGGTTCGATACCGACCTCGGCTGCCGTCTGTACGGAGTTTGTCCGTTCTCCCCGTGACCCCGCGGGGGTTTTCTCCGAGATCTTCGGTTTCCCCCCCACACTCCAAAATTGGTATCAATGTGAAATGTCTCCCTAGTGCGTGTTAGGAGAGTGTTAGTGTGCGGGACGTCGGTGGTCGGTGCGGACTCGGTGTTTCCGCGTTGTACCTCTAAACTAAAAGCTAAATTATACACAACTGCATCAGGGCCAAAAGTCGCAGAGGGAAAGCGAAACGTCTCCGTTAGACTTCAAGTCGAAATTGGGGGAGGCGACAGTTCTTGTCGAGAAGCAGGTCTGGGAGGGGGGAGTGTTTAATTTCGTACGGCTCTCCATCTGAACAACTCGCGGGTGCAAACACTTTCCACAGCACTCTGTGTACAGTAACGTTTTGCGTCTATCCTCAGTGTAAACGGGCGTCCGCAGTTCCTTCGTGTAGAAAATCATGAGGGGAATAGATCGGGCAGATGGATAAAGTAGGCGAAGCGAGGACCAGAGGACATAGCTTTCGGGTGAAGGGGGAAAAGATTTACTAGGAATCTGAGGGGTAACTTCTTCACACAAGGGGTGGTGGGTGTATGGAACAAACTGCCAGCTCAATCAAGACAGGAAAATGGAGTCGAGAAGGAAAAATATGGGGAGAAGGCAGGCATGGGTTTCTGATTGTGGATAATCAGTCATGATCACAATGAATGACGGTGCTGGCTCGAAGGGCCAAACGGCCTCTCCTGCACCTATTTTCTGTGTTTCAATGTGTTACTGTGTTTCTATGTTATGATTGGATGCATGATTGAATGGCGGAGTAAACTCGATGGGTCGAATGGCCTAATTGTGCTCCTATGACTTATGATCTTCTGATCTACTGTGGGGTAGACACTGAGGGACTGAGAGAAAACTGGAGCTAGGCACCAGCCACGATGACAGTGAATGGTAGAACAGGCTTGCAGGGCCGAATGGCCAGTTCCAATTTCCCTGAGTGAGAGGCCCGCTGTGGTCAGTGTGAACACAACAGACTCAACAGTTGTAAGTTTGCTAACAGCAACATGTCAATTCAAGTCAAGTCAAGTCTGAAGAAGGGTCTCGACATTCCTTCTGATGCTGCCTGTCCTGCTGAGTTACTCCAGCATGTTGTGTCTCCCTTCAAGTCAAGTCAGAAATGGAGGACCTTGGACACATCTTGTCGTACCATGGACTTGTTTGCTATTTATGTTTTGCACTAACCTCTTGTGCATTTTTTTTCACAGTCCTTTTCTTTTCACTGTCTTGTAGAATTTAGACGTGATTTAGTTTAGTTTACTGTAGTTTAGATTATTCTAAAGATACAGCTTGGAAACAGGCCCTTCGGCCCACCAAACCTGTGCCAACCAGCGATCCCCACACACTAGCACTGTCCCACACACGTTAGGGACCATTTTGAATTTATACCAAGCCAATTAACCAGAGCACCCGGGGAAAACCATGCGGTCATGGGGAGAAGGTACAAACTCCGTAAAGACAGTACCCATAGTCTGGATCAAACCCGGGTCTCTGGCGCTGTGCGGCAGGCACTCTACTGCTGCGCCACCATGCATTTGTGTATATCATTTACATTTTGGGTGTTGTGTGAGTCTATATGCCTGCGATGCTGTTATTTCTTAATCAATGAAAAGTCTTTGCAGGATGGACGTTAGAGCACGTTTACACCTGGGGGGTAATTTAGAACCGGGGGTCACTGTTTAAAAACATGGGTTCGCCATTTTTAGACATATGAGGTGTAATTTCTATCTCAGAGTTTGGGAACTCTCTTTCACAAAGGCTGGTTCACAAAGAGTTAGAGGTTGGTGGAAGCAGCAACTTCTGAAACCCCTTCCCATTCCCATACTGACCGCTCACCAGGATAATTCCCGGGATGGCGGAACTGACATGTGATGAAAGAATGGTTCGGCTGGGCTTGTACGCACTGGAATTTAGAAGGATGAGAGGGAATCTTACAGAAACATATAAAAATTCTTATGCTAGATGCAGGAAAAATATTGGGGGAGTCCAGAACCAGGGGTTGCAGTTTAAGAATAAGGGGTCGGCCATTTAGGACTGAGATGAGGAACAATGTTTTCATGCAGAGAGTTGTGAATCTGTGGAATTCTCTGCCACAGAAGGCAGTGGAGCCAATTCACTGGATATTCTCAAGAGAGAATTAGATTTAGCTCTTTGGGCTAAAGGAATCAAGGGATATGGGGGAAAAGCAGGAATGTTAAAAAATACAGATTTTAGATGATCAGCCATGATCATTTTGAATGGCGGTGCTGGCTCGAAGGGCCAAATGGCTTACTCCTGCACCTATTTTTCTATGTTTCTATGTTTCTGTCCTGGGCCTCCTTCAGTTGCAAAGTGAAGCCACATGCAGATTGGGGGAACAGCACGTCATATTTTGCTTAGGCAGCTTACAACCCAGCGGTATGAACGTTCAGTACTCTGTTCCTGCTTTCTCCCCATATCCCTTGATTCCATTAGCTCTAAGAGCTATATCTGAATTGGCCCTCACGGCATCCTGTGGCAGAAAATTCCACAGATTCACAACTCTCTGGGTGAAAGTGTTTTTCCTCATCATAGTCGTAAATGGCCTATCCCTTATTCCTAACTTCCAGGGCATTTGAAAAATGATGGTCCAACGGGAGGAGGTGCATGAGATGTGAGGTCCATCTGCCTTGCCCCATGGTGAATGCTCTGCCCATAATTACCCTCAATGAATATGCTCTACGACATTTCCAGGAACAGCTCCGTGTAAACCAATACGGCTCAGTGGTCCCAGCATCATTGCCATTGAGGTGGTCCACTGCCAGGAAGGCTTGGAGATCCTTGACCCCGAGACAAGGTGTGGCACGGCGGCACAGCTGTAGTGTTGCTGCCTTACTGCACTTGCAGCGCCAGTGACCCGGGTTCGATTCCGACTACGGGTGCTGTCTGTATGGAGTTTCTCTGCTCTCCCCGTTACCTGTGTGGATTTCCTCCGAGATCTTCAGTTTCCTCCCACACTCCAAAGACGGTTTGTAGGTTAATTGGCCTAGTATAATTGTATAATTGGCCTAGCATAATTGTATAATTGTAAAATTGTCCCTCGGGTGTGTAGGATAATGTTATTGTGCAGAGTCGGTGGGCCGAAGGGCCTGTTTCCGAACTGTATCTCTAAACTAAACTAAACTAACCAATGCAACAACTGGAGTTTACCAGTCAAAAACTTCATTTCAGAAACACTCAGTTGGCGGCACGGTGGCACCGCTGTAGAGTTGCTGCCTCACAGCCCCAGAGACCTGGATCTGATCCTGACTACGGGTGCCGTCTGTATGGAGTTTGTATGCTTTCCCTATGAGCATATGAGTTTCCGCCGGGTGCTCCAGTTTCCTCCCACTAAAGACAGACCGGATTGTTGGTTGACACAAATGCTGGAGTTACTCAGCGGGACAGGCAGCATCTCCGGAGAGAAGGAATGGGTCACGTTTCGGATCAAGACCTTTCTTCGGACAGGTCAGTCTGAAGAAGGGTTTCGACCCGAAATGTCACCCATTCCTTCTCTCCAGAAATGTTGCCTGTCCTATTGAGTTACTCTAGCATTTTGCGTCTATCTTCGGTTTAAACCAGCATCCGCAATTCCTTCCTACACAGTTAATTGGCTTCGGTAAAATTGTACATTGTCCCCAGTGTGTAGGAGAGTCAATAATCAATAGTGCTTTATTTAGTGCTGGTGTACGCAGTGACCGCTGGTCGGCACGTACTCGGCACATACTGTTGTATCTCTACATTAAACTAATCCTAACTATAAAACACACTGTGATCTGAGCAGTTCAACCAAGCAGCTGAAAGGTTATTTTCTGACATGCAGCCTGCTCTTGAAGATGGGCACACAATGCTGGAGTAACTCAGCGGGTCAGCGTCTCTGGAGAGAAGGAATGGGTGACGTTTAGGTCGAGACCCTTCTTCAGACCCGAAACGTCGCGCACATTATTACACACCTTGCATTTTACCAAGGTCCTCATTTGAAGGGGTACTCTCTCCCCTGACTCTAATGTCTGAAGAAGGGTCTCGACCTGACACGTCACTCATTCATTCTTTCCAGAGATGCTGCCTGTCCCGCTGAGTTACTCCAGCATTCTGTGTCTATCTTCAGTGTAAATCAGCATCTGCAGTTCCTTGCTACACTGCTCTTGAAGCCGTTCTATGTGACGCACCAAAAACCACCAGCATTTCTCTATTCTGCTTAGCGTGACCTACACTCGATGTGTGAAAACCCCACTCACCTCACTGCCCTTACATCACGTGCAGGACAACTCGGTCAGCATGGAGCAGGAAATAGGGGCCATCGTGATACAATGTGGAAACAGGCCATTCGGCCCAACTTGCCCACACTGGCCAACACGTCCCATCTACACTAGTCCCACCTGCCTGCGCTTGGTCCTTATCCCTCCAAACCTGTCTTATCCATGTACCTGTCCAACTGTTTATTCAAGGTTAGGATAGTCCCAGCCTCAACTACCTCATCTGGCACCTTGTTCCATACACCCACCACCATTTGTGTGAAAAAGTTACCCCTCAGATTCCTATTAAATTTTTTCCCCTTCACCTTGAACCTGTGTCCTGTGGTCAGAGAGTCATAGAGAGTGATACAGTGTGGAAACAGGCCCTTCAGCCCAACTCGCCCCCTGCCACTAGTAGCGCAGAAACGTTGCAGAGAACGGGGGGCTTATGGTTGGCCCGGGGAGGGGGCAGTGAGGGGGCAGTGAGGGGGTCTGCTCTGATAAGAATCCTGACTGCAGGTACTTGTCTGTACGGAGTTTGTACGTTCTCCCTGTGACCTGCCTGGGTTTTCTCCGAGAACTTCGGTTTCCTCCCACACTCCAAAGACTTACAGGTTTTCTAGGTTAATTGGCTTGGTGTAAAATGTAAAAGTTGTCCCTCGTGTGTGTAGTATAGTGTTTGTGTGCGAGGATCGCTGGGCGGCACCGACTCGGTGGGCCGAAGGGCCTGTTTCCATCCTGTATCTCTAAACTAAAGTAATCTAAACATGTTGGGCGCCCTTTCAAATGAGAGATCCCTCCCCCCAGCCTTGGACTGTGTCTCGTTTTATTTTTATTTTTTTCATGTTATTTTAGAGATACAGCGCGGAAACAGGCCCTTCGGCCCACCGAGTCCACCCCGACCAGTGATCCCCGCACATTAACGCCATCCTACACACACTTGGGACATTTTTTACATTTACCAAGCCAAGTTACCTACAAACATGTACGTCTTTGGAGTGTGGGAGTAAACCGAAGATCTCGGAGAAAACCCACGCAGGTCACGGGGAGAACGTACAAACTCCGTACAGACGCAGCACCCGTGGGCGGTATCGAACCCGGGTCTCCGACGCTGCAAGCGCTTTAAGGCAGCCACTCTACCGCTGCGCCTCCGTGCTGTGACCAGCGCCAGGTGATCGAGAGGATGAACATCCTGCGGTGTGCACTGCTGTGTTTGCGAGTGCGTTCGGGGGTATTCGGGGAAATGTGAGTGCATGTACCTTATTTGGTAGCGTAATAAATTACACAGTGAATCAAACTCTGTTTTCTGAATCGGGTGATTTTTTCGAACACAACACCCCAGCAACGCTAGCTCCACTCCCCTACCCCACATTAACGTCACCAACGCATCTCAGCCAGTCGCCCATCGCATTGAAGTTTGGGGAAGCAAGCTTTGCTCTGGGGTAGCTGCAGGTTTGCTGCACGACTTTGCGACTTCCTGTCATCAGAAAGACACTGACTAAATGTTCCACCTCTGAATCAAACCACCGCCCGCATCAACTGTTTAAGGATGGGGGAGATAATAGTTAGTTTCACCGAGGCTGAAAACTATAATCTATTTTGATCTGGTTCTGAGTAGAAAACAAGGCCAGGTCGGAGTGAGATCAGCACAGGGGATCATGAGAGGAATAGATCGGGTAGATGCACAGAATCTCATGCCCAGAGTAGGGGAATCGACGACCAGAGGACATAGGTTCAAGATGAAGGGGAAAAGATGTAATAGGAATCTGAGGGGTAGCATTTTCACACAAAGGGTGGTGGGTGCATGGAACAAACTGCCAGAGGAGGTAGATGAGGCAGGAATCATGAAAGGACTGGACAAGCTAGATGCAGGAATAATATTCCCAATGTTGGGGGAGTCCAGAACCAGGAGCCACAGTCTAAGAATAAAGAGGAAGCCATTTATTAACAGAGGTGAGAAAAACGTTTTTCACCCAGAGAGTTGTGAATTTGCGGAATTTTCTGCCACCGAAGGCAATGGAGGCCAATTCACAGGATTAATTTAAAAGAGTTAGATAGAGTTCTTGGGGCTAGTGGGATCAAGGATATGAGGAAAAGGCAGGAACAGGGTACTGATTGTGGATGATCAGCCATGATCACAATGAATGGCGATGCTGGCTCAAAGGGCCAAATGGCCTCCTCCTACACCTATTTTCTATGTTTCTATGACCATCCCAATGTTTAAGAAACAGTTAGACAGGTACATGGATAGGGCAAGTTTGGAGGGATATGGACACACTCTATGACTCTACGATATCACCACACTTCACCCCGATGCTGTAGATTGAACATAGAACAATACATATAGACACAAAACGCTGGAGTAACTCAGCGGGACAGGCAACATCTCTGGAGAGAAAAAATGGGTGACGTTTCAGGTCGAGACCCTTCAGCAGACTAGTTAGGGATAAGGGAAACGAGAGATATAGACGACGATGTGGAGAGATAAAGAATGGAAAGGTATGCAAAAAATTAATAATGATGGAAACGGGCCTTGTCAGCTGTTGGGTGAAAACGTAGAAGCTGGTGCGACTTGGATGGGGGAGGGATAGAGAGAGGGGAAATACCGGAGTTACTTGAAGGTAGAGAAATCAATATCATACCACTGGGTTACAAGCTGCCCAACCGAAATGTGAGCTGTGGTTCCTGCAATTTGCATTTAGCTTCACTCTGGCAATGGACTGTTAACTGCCTGAGAACAGGTTTACCAAACACAGTGACAAATGGCAGCTGCTGAGCTCAAAGGTTGCAACTGATAACAACCTAGACAGAACAGTGAACAATGAACATGATGCCCGTGGTGCTTGGAGCATTCTAATCGCCCTATATAGATAAGAAAGCCTGTTTCAGCTGTGTGTGTTCTGCTTCCTTGAGACTATGCTCTCTCAGCTGTGTGTGTTCTGTGTGAAAGTTGTTCGTTGAATGCCCAGTGTCTTTGTCTGATAGTTATGTTCCAGTTCTTAATCTTTTAGTTGCATCTCCATAGTTTCTTTCATCATGTTCCTCCATCAACACACAGCAAGACCGGATTTTCCTTTTATTGTCTCATTGCTGTGCAGTTTAGTTTAGTTTAGAAATACAGCGTGGAAACAGGCCCTTTGGTCAACCGAGTCCGCACCGACCAGCGATCCCTGCACATTAACACTATCCTACACACACGAGGGACAATCTCACATTGAAACCAAGCCAATTAACCCACAAAACTGTACGTCTTTGGAGTGTGGGAGGAAACCGACGTTCTCGGAGAAAACCCACGCAGGTCACGGGGAGAACGTACAAACTCCGTGCAGACAGTACCCGTAGTCGGGTTGGAACCCGGGTCTCCGGCGCTGTAATCGCTGGACGGCAGCAACTCTACCGCTGCTTGTGGTGGCTGCAATTCTTGTATGACAAAGTTATACAAGAGAGAGAGTTAAGATCAAGAAAGTCTATAAAGGAACTGCAGATGCTGGTTGACACCGAAGATAGACACAGAATGCTGGAATAACTCAGCGGGTCAGGCAGCATCTCTGGAGAACAGGAATAGGTAACTTTTGGGGTCGAGACCCTTCTTCAGAATGAGTCAGGGGAGAGGGTTTCCCTTCAAATGAGGACCTTGGTAAAATGCGAGGTGTGTGTTAACAACCAGAGATTCGTTTTCTTGTTGAATAGCGTTATACGAGACAGTCAGTGAAACGTTGAACAGTCCTGCTATTTTTGGCAGGAAATTATTCAGAAAATCTTTCAGGAATGATCCAATGAAAAGAGTTTTTTTTTGCGACAGGTTGATTTTACTCTCAGTCCGAAGAAGTAGATCTAGAAAAAAAAGACACAGAGTGATGGAGTAACTCAGTGGGTCATTAGGTATTTTGAAGGCAAAGATTGATAGGTTCTTGTTTAGTAAGGGTGTCAAAGGTTACTGGGAGAAGGCAGAAGAAAGCTGTTGAAAGAGAAAGATAGATCAACCATTATTGAATGGCGGAATAGACATGATGGGCTGAATGGCCTAATTCTGCTCCCATGTGTTATGCTTTGACCAGCTTGCTATTTAAGGTTTTGACCATGTTTCTAGATCGATTGTATAAACAAGAACTGCAGATGCCATTCGGCCCTTCGAGCCAGCACCTCCATTCAATATGATCATGGCTGATCATCTGGAATCAGTACCCCATTCCTGCTTTTCCCCCATATCCCCTGATTCCATTAGCCCTAAGAGCCACATCCAACTCTCTCTTGAATACATCCAGTGAATTGGCCTCCACTGCCTTTTGTGGCAGAGAATTCCACAGATTCACAACTCTCTGGGTGAAAAAGTTTTTCCTCATCTCAGTCCCAAATGGCCTACCCCTTATTCTTAAACGTTGACCCCTGGTTCTGGACTCCCCCAACACCGGGAACATTTTTCCTGCCTCAAGCCTGTCCAATCCCTTAATAATTTTACATGTTCTCAGAAGCTCCCCTCTCATCCTTCTAAATTCCAGTGAACATAAGCCCAGTCGATCCATTCTTTCATCATATGTTAGTCCTGCCATCCCGGGAATTAACTTATTTTCACAAAGAAGGCGCAAAGTGCTGGAGTAACTCAGCAGGTCAGGCAGCATCTCTGGAGATCATGGATAGGTGACGTTTTGGGTTGGGATCCTTCTACAGCATTTTTATTTTCAACTGACACCAACCATCTTGACTTCTACGCACCTTACCCACTCCAATCTCACCCACACTGTACCCATAGCCCACTGCGATTTGAGTATGGGAGTAAAGAGGTCTTTCTGCAGTTGTACAGGGCCCTGGTGAGACCACATCTGGCGTATTGTGTGCAGTTTTGGTCTCCTAATTTGAGGAAGGACATCCTTGTTATTGAGACAGTGATTAGGTTCACAAGGTTAATCCCCGCGATGGCGGGATCGTGATATGAGGAAAGATTGGAAAGACTGGGCTTGTATTCACTGGAATTTAGAAGGATGAGAGGGGATCTTATAAAATTATAAAAGGACTGGACAGGCTAGATGCAGGAAAAATGTTCAAAATGTTGGGGAGTCCAGAACCAGGGGCCACAGTCTAAGAGTAAAGGGGAGGCCATTTAAAACTGAGATGAGAAAAAAAAAATTCACCCGGAGAGTTGTGAATTTGTGGAATTCTCTGCCACAGAAGGCAGTGGAGGCCAATTAACTGGATGAATTTAAAAGAGAGTTAGATAGAGCCTTCGGGGCTAGCGGATTCAAGGGATATGGGGAGAAGACAGGCATGGGTTACTGATTGTGGATGATCAGCCATGATCACAATGAATGGCAGTGCTGGCTCAAAGGGCCAAATGGCTTCCTCCTGCTCCTATTGTCTATGTTTCTATGTCTATCTTGGACAATACAGCTCACCCCCTCCATGACACACCGGTCAACCTGAGGAGTACCTTCAGCAACGGACTGGTTCCATCAAGATGCAGCACAGAACGTCACAGGAGATCCTTCTTCCCTGTCGTTATCAAACTGTACAACTCCTCCCCATTCTGTAGTGGGGTAGACTGACTCCTCCCCCCCACCCCCCCCCCCCCCCAATCTATGGACATCACCAATCCTTTCCACTCATCACCTTGATTTCATGTTTCACGTATTTTGTGTTTTATGACTGAAGGTAGACACAAAAAGCTGGAGTAACTCAGCGGGACAGGCAGCATCTCTGGAGAGAAGGAATGGGTGACGTTTTGGGTCGAGACCCTTCTTCAGACTTGAAACGTCACCCATTCCTTCTCTCCAGAGATACAGCCTGACTTACTCCTGCATTTTGTGTCTCGCTTCGGTTTAAACCGTTTAAACCAGCATCTGCAGTTCCTTCCTACACATTGTGTTTTATGACCGATGGCTGACCAATTTCCCTATGGGTATCACAAAATGCTGGGGTAACTCAGCAGGTCGGGCAGCATCTCAGGAGAGAAGGAATGGGTGACGTTTTGGGTTCAAGACCCTTCTTCAGACTGATATCAGGCGAGGGGGTGGGACAAAGATAGGATGTAGTTGGAGACAGGAAGACAGTGGGAGATCTGGGAATGGGGAGGGGAAAGAGAGGGACAGAGCAACCATCTGAAGTTAGAGCAATCAATGTTCATACCGTTGGGGTGTAAGCTGCCCAAGCGAAATATGAGATGATGTTCCTCCAATTTGTGGTGGGCCTCACTATGACAACGCAGGAGGCCCAGGACAGAAAGGTCTGACTGGGAGTGGGAGGGGGAGTTGAAGTGCTGAGCCACCGGGAGATCAGGTTAGTTAAGGCGGACTGAGCGAAGGTGTTGAGTGAAACGATGGCCGAGCCTGTGTTTGGTCTCGCCGATGTAGAGAAGTTGACATCTGGAACAGCGGATACAGTAGATGAGGTTGGAGGAGGTGCAGGTGAACCTCTGCCTCACCTGGAAAGACTGTTTGGGTCCTTATGGGGATCAATAAAGTTCTATCGTATCGTATCGTAACAATCCCGACATTGTCATTAAACCTGCCAACAAGGGAGGTTCCGTTGTGGTCGAACCTCCACCGTGCTGGGGCCAGCAGTCAGCTCTCAGACACCTCCTCATACCTACCCCTTGACCATGACCCCTCACACCTACCCCTTGACCATGACCCCTCACCCCTACCCCTTGACCATGACCCCACAGACGAAATCCAGGCCATCATCTCCCAAACTGTTAAATGATACAGAAGAAGGGTCCTGACCTGAAGTGTCACCTATCCACGATCTCCACAGATGCTACCTGGCCTGGTGTGTTACTCCAGCAAATTGTGTCTTTTTTTTTTAAACAAGCATCTGCAGTTCCTTGTTTCTACAGTAGATCTGGAAATCTGGTCAACACCTTAATCAGAAAACTGCTCAGAAGCTTACTTGGAAAGGAGGCTACAACCACAATTAGCAACATTGTCGAAGCCTTAACCAAAAACCCGCTCAGAGCAATTGAATGGAAACACTTTCAGAACTCAGTCTGACAACCTGCTCAAAACTTTAACCAGATACCTGATAAGAGCCATTGTCAGAAATGTGGTCAGGGGGTGGCATGGTGGCACAGCAGTAACGCAGCACCACCCTGCCGCTCAGCTGTCAAACAACAGTGTGCATTTATATAACGTCTTTACCAGTGGACCTCAAGAAGGCAGCCCTTGTCATTGAAGACCCACACCACCCTGGCCACACTCTCATCTCGCTGCGACCCTCAGGAAAAAGGTACTGCAGCCTGAGAACTGACCTCCACATTTAAAAACAGCTTCTTCCCTTTCAGACAGAAACATGGAAAGTAGGTGCAGGAGTAGGCCATTCAGCCCTTCAAGCCAGCACCGTCATTCAATATGATCCATGGCTGATCATCCAGAATCAGTACCCCGTTTCTGCTTTCTCCCGACATCCCATAATTCCATTAGTCCTAAGAGCTAAATCTAACCCTTTCTTTAATTCATCTAGTGAATTGGCCTCCATGGCCTTCTGTGGCAGAGAATTCCACAGATTCACAACTCTCTGGGTGAAGAGGTTTTTCCTCATCTCAGTCCTAAATGGCCTACCCCTTATTCTTAGACTGTGACCCCTGGTTCTCGATTCCCCCAACACCGGGAATAATTTTCCTGCATCTAACCTGTCCAATTCCTTGATAATTTTAAATGTTTCTCTAAGAACCCCCCTACCCTTCTAAATTCCAGTGAATGTAAGCCCAGGTGATCCACTCTTTCATCATATGTCAGTCCCACCATCCCAGGAATTAACCTGGTGAACCTACGCTGCACTCCCTCAGGGGTGCACTGAGGGACTTTTGACCTTTTGTCACTTTTGACCCCAGACTCTTGAATAACCCTGCAGGTTCAACCCAATATACAACTCCAGCGCTGTAAGGCAACAATTCTACCACTGTGCCACTGTGGTGTTTGATGGCCTTGATGGGTTGAAGAGCCTGTTCCAATGCTGTTTGGACATCTTAGTGACATTCTCCCTTGGTTTTTGTTTTTGTATGTATGTTTTATTCTGAATACAATTTCTTTTTGGAAGACAAAACACTGGCCGAATGATTGAACTGCGAAGTGGTCATTTCAAGAAGAAGTACTGCCCAAACCTGTGACCCACTTCACATAGAAACACATCATTTATGTCATGTACAGCCCATTGCTCTGCTTATCAATCTGCGGCTTCCTTTTCTGCAGAGCTGGACTAACAGCGGTATCCTTTGCTCGGTGCTTTAATAATCAGGAAGTCATATTTCTAAGAAATAGAGCATCGTGCAACCAACTCTCGACTGTCTAGAATTGCAAGTGAACAAACTTGTGCCAGAATCAAGAGTAAAGTCAAGAGTGTTTTATTGTCATATGTCCCAGATAGAACATTGAAATTCTTACCTGCACAACAGAATATGTAAACATATTGTAGGAAGGAACTGCAGATGCTGGTTTAAACTGAAGATCGACACAAAAAGCTGGAATAACTCAGCGGGGCAGGCAGCATCTGTGGAGAGAAGGAATGGGTGACGTTTAAGGTTGAGACTTTTCTTCAGACTGTAAACATTCCACGCTGTAAACAATATAATAAATGGGAAAAAAAATTCAGTGTGTGCACATGAACTGAGTTTAGTTTATTGTCACATGTACCGAGGTACAGTGAAAAGCTCTTGTTGCGTGCTAACTAGTCAGCAGAAAGACAATACATGATTACAATCGATCCATGTACAGTGTGCAGGTACATATCGAAGGTATTTATTTCACAAAATGCTGGAGTAACTCAGCAGGTCAGGCAGCATCACAGGAGAGAAGGAATGGGTGACGTTTCAGGTCGAGACCCTTCTTCAGACTGATGGCAGGGGGGCGGGACAAAGGAAGGATATAGGTGGAGACAGGAAGATAGAAGGAGAACTGGGAAGGGGGAGGGGAAGAGAGGGACAGAGAAACTATCTAAAGTTGAAGAAGTCAATGTTCATACCGCTGGGCTGCAAGCTGCCCAAGCGAAATATGAGGTGCTGTTCCTCCAATTTCCGGTGGACCTCACTATGGCACTGGAGGAGGCCCATGACAGAAAGGTCAGACTGGGAGTGGGAGGAGGAGTTGAAGTGCTCAGCCACCGGGAGATCAGGTTGGTTGAGGCGGACTGAGCGAAGGTGTTGAGCGAAACGATCGTCGAGCCTGCATTTGGTTTTGCCGATGTAAAAAAGTTGACATCGAGAGCAGCGGATGAAATAGTGAAGGTTGGAGGAGGTGCAGGTGAACCTCTACCTCACCTGGAAAGACTGTTTGGGTCCTTGGATGGAGTTGAGTGGGGAGGTAAAGGGACAGGTGTTGCATCTCCTGGGGTTACAGGGGAAAGTGCCCGGGGATGGGGTGGTTTCGGTAGGAAGGGACGAGTTACGGAGGGAACGGTCTCTGTGGAACGCAGAAAGGGGAGGGGATGGGAAGATGTGGCCAGTAGTGGGGTCCCGTTGTAGGTGACGGAAATGTTGGAGGATGATTTGTTTGTTGTAGGTACATGATAAGGGAATAATGTTTTGCACAAGGGAAAGCCAGCAAAGTCCGATCAAGGATAGTCCGAGCATCACCAAAGAAGTAGATCGTAGTTCAGCACTGCCCTCTGCTGCTGCCACCTGCAGAGGTTTTCGGATGACTCTGCAATTGTGGGCTGCATCAGTGAGGGGAGGGAAACTGAATACAGAGGTGTAGTCGACGACTTTGTTGAGTGGGATGGGCTGAATCACCTGCAGCTCAACACCGACAAGACTGAGGAGTTAGTGGTGGACTTTACCCGGAGAAGAACACCCCTGACCCCTGACCCCTGTCTCCATCAATGGTGTGGATGTGCAGTTCACCAAGGAGTACAAATATCTTGGAGTTTACCTATACGGTAAACAAGACTGTTCCAGGAACACTGAGGCCCTGTACAAGAAGGGGCAGAGCCGGCTGTACTTTTCGAGCAGGCTCCGCTCCTTCAACATCTGTACTGAGATACTGCAGATGTTCTACCAATCGGTGGTGGCCAGTGCCATCTTCTTCGCTGCCGTGTGCTGGGGCAGCAGGGCGAAGGCCGCTGATGCCAACAGGATCACAAGCTCATCAGGAAGGCCGGCTCCGTCCTGGCTCACTAGAGATGGTCCGGGAGGGGAGGATGCTCCTCAAACTGTGGAGCATCTTGTACAATAACAGCTCACCCCCTCCATGACACACTGGTCAACCTGAGGAACACCTTCAACAACTGACTGGTCCCACCAAGATGCAGCACAGAACGCCACAGGAGATCCTTCTTCCCTGTGGCTGTCAAACTGTACAACCCCTCCCCCTTCTGTCGTGGGGTAGACTGACTCCCCTCCCCCCCCCCCCCCCCGCTCCAATCTTTGCACATCCCCAATCCTGGACTTTCCGCTCGTCATTTTAGTTTCATGTTTCATGTATCGTGAGTTTTTATGACTGTTGGCAAATCAATTTCCCTCCTGGGATAAATAAAGGTCTATTATATCGTATTATGGTTGTGGTTGGACGGTTCCGTTGCCTAATAACAGCTGGGAATAACTGTCCCTGAATCTGGAGGTGTGCGTTTTCACACTTCTGTACCTCTTGCCCGATGGGAGCTGGGAGAAGAGGGAGTGGCCAGGGTGCGACCCATCCCTGATTGTGCTGTTGGCTTTGCCAAGGCAGCGTGAGGTGTAGATGGAGGCAATGGAAGGGAGGTTGGTTTGTGTAATGGTCTGGGCTGCGTACACGATTTGCTGCAATTTCTTGCAGTCTTGGATGGAGCTGCGACCTGTCCTGCTGAGTTACTCCAACTTTTTGTGTCTATCTTTAGTGTAAACCAGCATCGGCAGTTACTTCCTACACATTTCCTCGATTATTTGGGCCTGGCACCATTTTGGTGTGAAGCTAAACTTATCACTCTCCAACATTTTCCCAATTTTTTACTTTTAATTTTTTTATTTTTGGAGATACAGCGCAGACACAGGCCCTTCGGCCCATCGGGTCTGCGCCGCCCAGCGATCCCCGCACACTAACACTATCCGACATCCACTAGGGACAATTTTTACATTTGCCCAGCCAATTAACCTACATACCTGCACGTCTTTGGAGTGTGGGAGGAAACCGAAGATCTCGGAGAAAACCCTCGCAGGTCACGTGGAGAACGTACAAAACTCCATACAGACGGCGCCCATAGTCAGGATCGAACCTGAGTCTCCGGCGCTGCATTCGCTGTCAGGCAGCAACTCTACCGCTGCGCCACCGTGCCGCCGTCTAAACTGTTGCCTTGTGATGAAGTACCTTTATTGACTCTGCAAAGAGAAAAGGGGAAATAAATTTGCTTTACTTTTGAGATACAGCGCGGAAACAGTCCCACCGAGTCCGCTCAGACCAGCGATCATCCCGTACACTAACATTATCCTACACACTAGGGACAATTTCCAATTTTACTGAAGCCAATTAACCTACAAACCTGCACATCTTTTGAGTGTGGGAGGAACCTGGAGCATCCGGAGAAAGCCCACGTGGTCACAGGGAGAATGTACAAACTCCGTACAGACAGCACCCATAGGCAGGATTAAACCCGGGACTCTTGACTGTCAGGCAGCAGCTCTATCGCTGCGCCACCGTGCCACCTTGAAATTGATAGGACCAAATGTATTAAAAATATAATATATAAGGTAAGCATATTAGAATATTGACCTGCTTTCGACTTTAGTCTTTAGAGGTGCAGTGCAGAAACAAGCCCTCCGCGCCGATCAGCGATCACCCTGTTGCTGGTGAAGAAGGGCAGTTGTAAGTGTAACATGGGTTCACTTTTGATTACTTGAACAAACAGATGTGGCTCAAGGAATGACAGATGTGCATGCAAGAATGAATCATCATTACAGATGTGTCGGGAGAAGGAGAGAGATCCAGTGGGGCATGTGTAGGGAGGAACTGCAGATGCTGGTTTACACCAAAGATAAACACAAAATGCTGGAGTAACTCAGCGGGACAGGCAGCATCTCTGGAGGGAAGGAATGGGTGACGTTTCAGGTGGAGACCCTTCTGCAACTTGAGATTCAGGGGAGAGGGAGACACAGAGATAAGGAAGTGTAAGTTGTGAAAACAATACATGAAAGGGGATGCAGATCAAGGGTAATGTAGTTCATTGTTAGCTCGGGGAAGGTGACAACAAAGTAAACAGAGATAAAGTTTAATCAGGGGGACAGTCAGACTAGTCGGAGAACGAGGAAGGGGAGGGAGGGATGGAGTGGGGCATAGTGTTTAACTGGAGGACATGGAGAAGCGACATTTCAGGTCAAGACCCATCTGAGGAAAGGTCCCACACTGAAACATCGCTTCACCCTGTCCCCCAGAGATGCTGCCTGACCTGCTGAGTAACTCCAACAATTAGTGTTTTATTAATATCAGCATCTGCAGTTCTTTGTGTTTCCACATAGTCCTTCGTTGGTCTGGTGGTTTTCATAAGTGACAGGTTCTTTGAGTGTTCTGGCTAGGACAGGGTTAGTCGATGGAAACATTGAGTGCAGATTCAATGATATATTGGACCGAGACGCTGGAGGTGAGGTTACGCTCTCTACACGGCTGCTGTACATTCAGTTTCTGGCTTCACACCATGACCTTTAGATGAAGTGATAAGCTGTCTGTCTATTAAAGCTTCCAAAGCTGAGAAACCGAGACCTCGATCTCTGTCTGTAAAGCTGAATGTGACCATCAAAGGCTCACGAGTGTGACAATTGGTGATTAACTTTGCCGTGTGTTTTGCTTTGTACTGTAAGTGAAAAATTGGTTGGTGAACTTCTGAATAAACCCACTCGCAGGTTGCTTCTTCAATAACATAAATACAGAATTGTCGACCCTTGTCTCATTCCGAAACGTCACCCATTCCTTCTCTCCAGAGATGCTGCCTACCCTGCTGAGTTACTCCAGCATTTTGTGTCTCTCTTTGGTGTAAACCAGCATCTGCAATTCCTTCCTGCACTCTCTCTCCGTTCCTCCACTACCCCAGTCGTTGTCTACATCATCTTGTTGAGTCTCATTGTCTGTAACTCGTTTGCACCTCGCCCACAGCTAGCAATGGCCTGTTTCCTTTATCTTTGTGACTTCTTTGCACATCTTTCATTCATTTGTCCTATGCCTCTCTAAAGTTCAGCTCAAACTCCATCATCAAGTTTGCTGATGACACTGTGGTGGTGGGCCGGATCTCCGACAATGATGAGAAGGCCTACCGAGAGGAGGTGGCTGATTTGGCACTCTGGTGTCAGGACAATAGCCTCCTCTTGAATGTCACTAAAACTAAGGAGCTGATTGTGGACTTTAGAAGGGCTAAACATCCAAGGACGTACACGCCACTGGAGATAAATGGGTCTACTGTGGATAGTGTGAGCAGTTTTAAATACTTGGGAGTCCGCATCACAGAGGATCTGACATGGGCAACGCACATTGCCGCACTGGTGGGTAAGGCAAAGCAGCGCCTTTACCACCTTAGACAGCTGAGGAAATTCAGAGTGTCTCTGAGGATCCTTCATTGCTTCTACTCTGGGGCTGTAGAGAGCATCCTGTCCGGCAACATCACAGTCTGGTTTGGGAACAGCTCTGCCCAGGACAGGATGGCCCCGCAGAGAGTAGTGCGTTCGGCAGAACGCACCATGGGAACTACACTTGTCCCCATGCAGGACCTATACATCAGGAGGTGCAGATCCAGAGCAAGTAAGATTATGAGGGACCCCTGCCACCCTAGCAACGGACTGTTCCAGATGCTACGGTCAGGCAAACGCCTCCGCTGTCACGCTGTGAAAACAGAGAGGATGAGACGGAGTTTCTTCCCACAGGCCATCAGGACTGTCAACTTTTATAACTCCAGAGACTAAATTTTGTCTACACTATAGTAACTTTATTAACTTTATTTATATGCTGTAACTGTAATTCTTTTTTGTGCACAATCCACAGGCATTGCCACTTTCATTTCACTGCACATCATGTATGTGTATGTGACAAATAAACTTGATTTGACTTGACTTGACTTGATTACCGTCCATATCTCTCATTTCCCTTTCCCCCGACTCTCAGTCTGAAGAAGGGTTTAGACCCCAAACGTCACCTATCCCTATTCTCCACAGAGGCTGGCTGACTCGCTGAGTTAATCCAGCTTTTTGTGTCTACCTATGTTGGATGAACTCAGCAGGTTAGTCAAGATCGGGTAGGATGCAAGTCAAGTGTTTTGGGTTGCGATAATGCAATGGTACTGAGAGTGAGGAAGAGGGGTTGCCAGTGTTTAGCGGTTTATAGGGGGAGTTGGATACAGAGGACTTTCAGTTCCACCATCCATCCACCAGCCTTTATCCTACCGCCCGACATACTGTGAAACACTGGCCACGTTCACTCTATTCCTAAGATAAACACAAAATGCTGGAGTAACTCAGCGGGTCAGGCAGCATCTCTGGAGAACAGGAATAAGTGATGCTGCAGTTCCTTCCTAAGCTTTTTCATTCCTTTTCTCCAGAGAAGCTGCCTGTCCCACTGAGTTACTCTGGCATTTTCTGTCTCTCTTCGGTTTAGGTGAGTGTTAGCATCTACACTCCCTACCGACCAGATTTTAGTCTAGTTTTGTTTAGAGATACAGTGTGGAAACAGGTCCTTCGGCCCACCAAGTCTGCGCCGAACTGCGATACGCGACTATGAACACTTTTCTACACACACTGGGGACAATATTTACATTTACCAAGCCAATTTACTTACAAACTTGTACGTCTTTGGAGTGTGGGCGGGAACCGAAGATCTCGGAAAAAAGCACGCGGTCACGGGGAGAACGTACAAACTCAATACAGACAGCACCCGTAGTCGGGATCGAATCCGGGTCTCCGGTGCTGCCAGCCCTGTAAGGCAGCAACTCTATCGTAGCGCCACCCAAATATTAGGATAGGAAGGGTTTAAGAGGCCTGTGGACCAAGTGCAGGCAAACGGGACTAGCCCAGCATGCCAAGGTGGCCGACATGGACAAGGTGGGCTGAGGGGCCTGTTTCCACGCTGTACAGCTCGATGACCACATTAATCCTTTCAACCCAGTCTCGACCCAGCCAGACACGTATTCACAGGTAGAGATCAAGTGTGGTTGTGTGAAGCTATATGGGCCGTTTAACACTTAAAATATTGAGCTAGCTGGGGACATGTTGGAACGTTGTGTGAATCCACATCCGGTTGTTTGTTGATGAGTTAATGCTCTGCACCTGCTGATTCTACATGTGCCTCTTTCACACTTGGGTAACACAAATCACTCGATGCAGACACAAAGTGTTTCACACTTCAGAGATACATCGCAGCAACAGGCCCCTTGGCCTGTGTGCACCGAGTTTGTATGTTCTCCCCGAGACCACGTGGGTTTTTTCTCCACACATGCTGTCTGAACCGCTGAGTTACTCTGGCTTTTTGTGTCTATCCTCTCTTCACGAGCTGAGCTTGGCTTCGTTTAGTTTAGAGATACAGCGCGGAAACAGGCACTTTGGCCCTCCGAGTCTGCATCGAACAGTAATCACCCTGTACACCAACACTGCCGTACACACGAGGGACAATGTACAATTTTACTGAAGCCAATTAACCTGCACACCTGCCTGGTTCTGGAGTGTGGGAGGAAACCGGAGAACCCGGAGAAACCCCACACGGTCACAGGGAGAAGGTACAAACTCCACACAGACAGCATCCATAGTCAGGATTGAACCCGGGTCTCTGGCACTGTAAGGCAACAAATCTACTGCCCCAAATCTGGAACCAATGCAGAAGCGCTGGAGACACAAGAACCTGCAGATGCTGGAATCTCGAGCAAAACACACGTGCTGCAGGAACACAGAGGGTCAGGCAGCATCTGGGGAGGGAATGGGAAAAGGGAAGAAGGATCTCTCTACAAAATGTCATCCATCTACTCCCTCCACAGATGCTGCCTGACTTGCTCAGCTCCCCCAGCATTTTGCTTTGGTCTACAAGTCCTCCGAGTTCACACAGCATCCTGCCCAAATGATGAGTCCCATTGCTTGCATTGCATCTCACACCTATCCCATATGCAAGCAATACTTCACATGGTGCCTCCACTCCACCTTACGTTGCAACCCAATACTTTATTTTAGACCAAAATAAACTTTATGCAGTGTAAAAAAATATACAAAATAGACTGTTCCCTCCGCTACTCCCTTTTTAACTCATCCCTTCCCACCCAAACCACCCTCTCCCCAGGCACCTTCCACTGCAACTGCAAGAGATGCAACACCTGTCCCTGTACCTCCCCCATCCACTCTGTCCAGGGACCCCGACAGTCCTTTCAGGTTAGGCAGAGGTTCACTTACAGCTCCTCCAACCTCATCTACTGTATTCATTGTTCAAGATGTGGACCCTTATACATCGGCGAGACCAAACGTAGACTGGGCGTCTCTTCGCTGAACATCTTCGCTCAGGCTGCCTGAACCTACCTGATCTCCCGGTTGTGAAACACTTTAATTCTCCTTCCCCTTCCCACACAGACCTTTCTGTCCTAGGTCTCCTCCATTGTCAGAGTGAGGCTATATGCAAATTGGAGGAACAGCATCTCATATTTCGCTTGGCCAGCTTACAGCCCAGAGGTATGAATATTGATTTCTCTCACTTCAGGTAGCCCCGGCATTCCCTCTCTCTCTATCCCTCCCCCACCCAAGACGCACCAGCTTCTCGTTTTCACCCAACAACCAGCTAACAATGGCCTGTTCCCTTTATCATTGTTACTTTTCTGCATATCTTTCATTCATTGTTCTTTATCTCTCCACATCATCATCATCTATATCTCTTGTTTCCCTTACCCCTAACCAGTCTGAAGAAGGGTCTTGACCCGAAACGTCACCCATTCCTTCTCTCCAGAGATTTTGCCTGTCCCGCTGAGTTACTCCAGCTTTTTGTGTCGATCTGTACGAAACAGGTGCTGTGCAAATACCTACATACATATCTGGTCAAACCCCTAACTCATCTGCTGTTCGTACCATTCCCTCACCCAATTTCTCTGCTGCTGCAAACTAACTCGTTTCCTCACTTTTACGATGAAGTGTTTTGCTCCTGAAGTGACCACGTTGTGTTAAAGAAAACTTTAAAAACACAACACAAAGTTCAGTCAAGACAACCGAGACTTTATTTAAGAGTGGCAAATCCAGCGATCGCTGGGAACAAGCAGATTGTTCCCCAAACAAAGGTTCACCTGCTCCTGGAAACATAGAAACATAGAAATTAGGTGCAGGTTGAGGCCATTTGGCCCTTCGAGCCAGCACCGCCATTCATTGTGATCATGGCTGATCATCCACAATCAGTAACCCGTGCCTGCCTTCTCCCCGTATCCCTTGATTCCGCTAGGCCCTAGAGCTCTATATAACTCTTTTTTAAATCCATCCAGTGAATTGGCCTCCACTGCCCTCTGTGGCAGAGAGTTCCACAAATCCACAACTCTCTGGGTGAAAAATGATTTCTCACCTCAGTTTTAAATGGTGTCCCCTTTATATTCCTGATATACAACATTTTGCTTTGAGGTGTTTACTGTGACGGGCACTTAATCATTTTTTTCCTTCTTCAGAATGGTTTAAGAACAATTATAGATCATGCACCTCTGAAAATCACAGATTAATAAACACAGCCCATGGTAGATGAGCAAAGTCCTGTTACCCTTTCAACCTCATTTTGTTTGTTTTACAATTGCCATTTGTCCTTTAACAACAGAGAACAGAACCTGACTAAAGTAGACACAGAAACATAGAGAAATAGGTGCAGGAGTAGGCCATTTGGCCCTTCGAGCCAGCACCACCATTAAATATGATCATGGCTGATAATCTAAAATCAGTACCCTGTTCCTGCTTTTTCCCCACATCCCTTGATTCCGTTAGCCCTAAGAGCTAAATCTAACTCTCTCATGAAAACATCCAGTGAATCGGCCTCCACTGCCTTCTGTGGCAGAGAATTCCACAGATTCACAACTCTCTGGGTGAAAATGTTTTTCCTCATTTCAGTCCTAAATGGCCTCCCCCTTATTCTTAAACTGTGACCCCCCTGGTTCTGGACTCTCCCGAAATGAGGAATATTATTCCTGCATCCAGCCTGTCCAATCCTTTAAGAATTTTCTATGTTTCTATAAAGTTCTCTGTGTTACTAAGACTGTAGTACGTGCTAGGTACACAGCCACAGTTTCAAACTTCTTTAAAGCACAGAATTATTATGACACATGAAGAGGGCTTTGAGCATTTAAAAAAAATAAAAAAATAAAATGTTTTTTTAAAAATTTTTTACAGAACTTTTTAGAAAACAAACCCTCCCACCCTTCCCCCCACCCCCCTTATACTAACCCCAAATAAGAAAAAAGAAGAAAAGAAGAAAAGATTAAAGATTAAAGACTGCCTGGGTGTTGGGGGTTCTGCACACGCCCCATGGAATTCCAAACAGAATAAACTGTATATATATATACATCTCTCCCAAAAGAACCATTGAGAATATGAACAATTCTTCTATATATATAGGCCCCTCTTTTGTAGATAAGGACACCAGATATTTAAAAAAGTATCATATTTGTTCCTTAAATTATAAGTAATTTTTTCAAGTGGGATACAGTTAGAAATTTCATTATTCCAAAGGTCCATACTTAAATAGGAATCAGATTTCCAAGTAACTGCGATAGTCTTTTTGGCTACTGCTAAAGCAATTTTTATAAATTCTTTCTGATATTTATTCATTTTAAGTTGTGGTCTTATTCCTTCAACATCACCCAATAACAAAAATCTTGGGTTGTATGGAAGTTGTATCCCGATAATCTGTTCTTTTTAAGGCACTTCACCTGTCCCTCTGCCTTGCTATATTCTTAAAGCTCTGCAGTTTATTTTTGGCAGTTGCCTCAGAACTTGTGAAGAGAGGAAATGGGGTTTTCAGGTGAGGCAGAGGTTCATTTGCACCTCCTCCAAACTCATCTACTGTATCCGCTGTTCCAGGTGTGCACTCCTATCTATCGGCGAGACCAAGTGCAGGCTCGGCGATCGTTTCGCTGAACACCTCCGCTCAGTCCGCCTAGACCAATATGATCACCCGGTTGCCAAACACTTTAATTCCCCCTCCCATTCCCACACCGACCTTTCTGTCCTGGGCCTCCTCCACTGTCAGAGTGAGGCCCAGCGCAAATTGGAGGAACAGCACCTCATATTTCGTTTGGGCAGCTTACACCCCAGCGGTATGAACATTGACTCCTCTAACTTCAAGTAACCTTTGCTTTCCCCTCTCTCCATCCCACCCCCTTCCTCGATTTCCGACCAGTCTGACTGTCCCTGATTACATTTTATCTGTTTGCTTTGTGGTCACCTTCTCCGAGCTAACAATGATCTATTCTACATTTTCCTTGATCTCCATCTCTTTTGATGTCTCGTTTTCACATAATTTATCCTTCCCTATCTCTGTGTCTCCCTCTCCCCTGACTCGCATTCTGAAGAAGGGTTGCGACCCGAGACATCACCCATTCCTTTTATCCAGAGATGCTGACTGTCCCGCTGAGTTACTCCCGCATTTTGTGTCTATCAATGGGTTCCAAATACCTTGGAGTGTACCTAGACAGTAAAGTGGACTGGTCCAGGAACGCTGAGGCCCTGTGCAAGAAGGGACAGAGCCGGCTGTACTTTTTGAGAAGGCTCTGCTCCTTCAACGTCTGCAGTAAGATGCTGCAGATGTTCTACCAATCGGTGGTGGCCAGTGCCATCTTCTCCGTTGCCGTGTGCTGCGGCAGCAGGGTGAAGGTCATGGACGCCAACAGGACCAACAAGCTCATCAGGAAGGCCGGCTCCATCCTGGGGGTGGAGTTGGATTCATGGGGGGTGGTCTTGGAGGGGAGGATGCTCCTCAAACCGCAGAGCACCTTGTACAATAACAGCTCACCCCCTCCGTGACACACCGGTCAACCTGAGGAGCACCTTCAGCAACAGACTGGTCCCATCAAGATGCAGCACAGAACGCCACAGGAGATCCTTCTTCCCTGGGGCTATCAAACTATAAAACTCCTCCCCCTTCTGTCATGGGGTAGCCTGAGACTGACTCCCCCCCGCCCCCCCCCCCCCCCCCCCCACCTCCCCAATCCTTTCCACTCATCACTTTAATTTCATTTACCTTGTGTTTTATGACTGTTGGCAGATCACTTTCCCTCCTGGGATGAATAAAGTTCTATCGTACCATGTCGTAGTGTCTCGTGTTCTCCACAGATGCCTCCTGAGCTGATAGGTGTTTTCAACCATTTCGTGCCTTATGTTCTGCAAGGAAACATTGCACCAGATTCACACGTTGCACCAGCAGCTGTAGGGAGACAACTTGCAACTCATTCCACGCATAGATCTCAGCCCCTTTGCCCCACGTTACACAGATTACATGCTTCACATCCCCCTGTGTTTCCCCCCCTACACACCACAGTCTCTATCTCACATCAGTCCCCCACATACAGTCTCGCTCACACACAGCCCCTCTCTCACACACAGTCCCTGTCTCTCACACAGCCCCTCTCTCGCTCACACAGTCTCGCTCACACACCCTCTCACACAGTCCCTCTCTCTCGCACACACAAGCTCTCTCTAACAGTGTGCCTATAACAGACAGTCTCTCTCTCTCTCTGTCTCTCACAGCAGTCTCTCTCTTTCACAGTCTCTCTCTCTCTCACAGTCTCTCTCTCACTCTCTTTCTCGCTCTCTCAAACTCTCTCTGCTTCACACAGACTCTCTCTCTGTATCTCTCTCCCTGTCTCTCTGTCTCTCTCTCTCTTTTTCTGTCCCTCTCTCTCTCTCTCTGTCTCTCTCACACTCTGTCTCTCTCGCTCTCTCTGTCCTTCTCTTTCTCGCTCCCTCTCACTGCCTGTCTCTATCTCTGTTGCTCTCTCTCCATCTCTCTCTCTCCCTCTCTCTGTCTGTCTCTCTCTCCATCTCTCTCTCTGTGCCTTGCTCTCTTTCTCTGCCTGTCTGTCTGTCTCTCTCTTTCTTTATCTCCCTCTCTCACACACAGTCCCTCTCTCTAACACGGTCTCTCTCTCTCTGTCTCTCACACACAGCCTCTCTCTCTCTCTCTCTCTCTTAGTCTCTCTCACATGCAGTCTCTCACAGTCTCCTCTCTCACACGCACTCACACATGCAATCTCACACACTCTCTCAGTCTCTCTCTCACACACTCTCTCAGTCTCTCTCACAGACAGTCTCTCAAACACTCTCTCAGTCTATCTCACAGCCTCTCGCACAAAATCTCTCTCTCCCCCCTCCTCCCCTCTCTCCCCCCCCCCCCCCCCCCCTCTCTCTCTCTCTCCCCTCTCTCTCTGTTCCCACACATCCACACTCAGGCCCTGCATTCACCCCCCACACACACACACACGCGAACTCTCTCCCCTCCACCCCTCCCCTTCACACTCAGTCCCCACCACCGCCACTGCCCCGTGTCAGGGCACAACTCGGAGCGCGTCTCCACCGCTCCATGGTGGGATCTGTGTCTGGGCCCCAGCTGCCGCCGTGTGGTTTCAGCTCTGCGGTCCCGGCCTCCAGCAGGAAGTGCAGTCTGTACAAAGCAGCTGCCGTCTGTCTCCGACCCGGGAGCCGGAGCTGTGGTGAGGGTGAGGGGGAGGGGGGGGCTGGGTCCAGCCGACAATAGGTGCAGGAGGAGGCCATTCGGCCATTCGGCCCTTCGAGCCAGCACCATTCAATGTGATCATTGCTGATCATTCTTAATCAGTACCCCCCGTTCCTGCCTTCTCCCCATACCCCCTGACTCCGCTATCCTTAAGAGCTCTATCTTGCTCTCTCTTGAATGCATTCGGAGAATTGGCCTCCACTGCCTTCTGAGGCAGTGAATTCCACAGATTCACCACTCTCTGACTGAAAACGGTTTTCCTCATCTCTGTTCTAAATGGCCTATCCCTTATTCTTAAACTGTGGCCCCTGGTTCTGGACTCCCCCAACATTGGGAACATGTTTCCTGCCTCTAATGTGTCCAACCCCTTAATAATCTTATACGTTTCGATAAGATCCCCTCTCATCCTTCTAAATTCCAGTGTATACAAGCCTAGTCGCTCCAGTCTTTCAACATATGACAGTCCCGCCATTCCGGGAATTAACCTAGTAAACCTACGCTGCAGGCCCTCAATAGCAAGAATATCCTTCCTCAAATTTGGAGACCAAAACTGAACACAGTACTCCAGGTGCGGTCTCACTATGGCCCTGTACAACTGCAGAAGGACCTCTTTGCTCCTATACTCAACTCCTCTTGTTATGAAGGCCAACATTCGATTGGCTTTCTTCACTGCCTGCTGTACCCGCATGCTTCCTTTCAGTGACTGATGCACTAGGACACCCAGGTCACATTGCACGTCCCCTTTTCCTAACTTGACACCATTCAGATAATAATCGGCCTTCCTACTCTTACCACCAAAGTGGATAACCTCACACTTATCCACATTAAACTGCATCTGCGAAGCATCCGCCCACTCACACAACCTGTCCAAGTCACCCTGCAACCTCATAGCATCTTCCTCACAGTTCACACCGCCACCCAGCTTTGTACCATCTGCAAATTTGCTAATGGTACTTTTAATCCCTTCATCCAAGTCATTGATGTATATTGTAAATAGCTGCGGTCCCAACATCGAGCCTTGCGGTACCCCACTAGTCACTGCCTGCCATTCTGAAAGGGACCCATTTATCCCCACTCTTTGCTTTCTGTCTGTCAACCAACTTTCTATCCATGTCAGTACCCTACCTCCAATACCATGTGCTCTAATTTTGCCCACCAATCTCCTATGTGGGACCTTGTCGATGGCTTTCTGAAAGTCGAGGTACACCACATCCACCGGCTCTCCCCTGTCAATTTCCCTAGTTATATCCTCAAAAAATTCCAGAAGATTAGTCAAGCATGATTTCCCCTTCGTAAATCCATGCTGACTCGGAACGATCCTGTTACTGCTATCCAAATGCTCTGGAATTTCGTCTTTTATAATTGACTCCAGCATCTTCCCCACCACTGATGTCAGACTAACTGGTCTATAATTTCCCGTTTTCTCTCTCCCTCCTTTTGTTGAAAAGTGGGATAACATTAGCTATCCTCCAATCCACAGGAACTGACCGGGCTGCGGTGTACGAAGCAGCTGCCGTCTGTCTCCGACCCGGGAGCCGGAGCTGTGGTGAGGGTGAGGGTGAGGGGGGGGGCTGGGTCCAGCCGAGCCGGGCTGCGGTCCACATGAAGGGGGAGCACAATCGTAGGCGCCGCTCTCCCCGTTTCAAAAGATCCCCAGCCGGTATCACAGAGTGACACAGCGTGCAAACAGGCCCTTCGGCCCAACTCACCCACACCGGCCAACATGTCCCAGCTACACTAGTCCCACCTGCCCGCGTTTGGCCCACATCCCTCCAAACCTGTCCTATCCATCCAGCTGTTTCTTAAATGTTGGGATAGTCCCAGCCTCAACTACCTCCTCTGGCAGCTCGTTCCATACACTCACCGCCCTTTGTTTGAAAAAGTTACCCCTCAGATCCCGATCAAATCTTTTCCCCCTTCACCTTAAACCTATGTCCTCTGGTCCTCGATTCCCCTACTCTGGGCAAGACACTCTGTGCATCTACCCGATCTATTCCTCTCATGATTTAATACACCTCTATAAGATCACCCCTCATTCTCCTGTGCTCCATGGAATAGAGGCCCAGCCTGCTCAACCTCTCCCTGTAGCTCACACCCTCTAGTCCTGGCAACATCCTCTTAAATCTTCTCTACCCTTCCCAGCTTGATAATATCTTTCCTACAACATGGTGCCCAGAACTGAACACAATACTCCAAATGTGCTCTCACCAACGTTTTATATAACTGCAACATGCTCCACCAAGCACTGCCTGACCCCAACAGTTTTGTGTTTACTTTTTGAAAGATAAACTTTAATTGCAGTTAAGAAACCAAATACTGAATGATGCAACATGAAAGGATCTTGGTTCGGCTGCTCTTAGTGTATTGCGTACACTTCTGGTCGTCCCATTACTGGAAGATTGTGGAGGCTTTGGAAAGAGTACAGAGGAGGTTTACGAGAATATGTAGGAAGGAACTGGAGATGCTGGTTTACACTGAAGGTAGACACAAAAAATGTTGGAGTAACTCAGCGGGACAGGTGTCAGCATCTCTGGATAGAAACGTCACCCATTCCTTCCATCCAGCATTTTGTGTCTATCTTTACCACAATGTTGCAGGATGGGACTGCAAACGCTGGTTTAAACCGAAGATGGACACAAAAAGCTGGAGTAACTCAACAGGACAGGCAGCATCTCTGGACAGAAGGAATGGGTGACTTTTTGGGTCTCCCCCTTGCCTTCTACCAGAGATGCTGCCACTCCTGCTGAGTTACTCCAGCTTTTTGTGTCTATCTTCGCTTTACTGCAGTGTTGCCTGGATCGGAGGGTTTCAGCTACCGGGAGAGGTTGGACAGATTTGAATTGTTTTCTGTGGTACATCAGAGGCTGAGTGGAGACTTGGAAGAAGTATATAGAATTATGAGAGGCTTTCCAGACAGTCAGAACCTTTATCCCCATGGTGGAAATGTCCAACACTAGAGGCACAGCTATAAGGTGAGAGGGGGTAAGTTTAATGGAGATGTGTGGGGCATGTTTCTTACACAGAGGGTGATGGGGGACTGGAACGCACTGCCAGCAGTGGTGGTGGTGGAGGCAGATATAATGGTGGTGTTTAATCGGCTTTTAGACAGGCTCATGGAAATGCATGTTATGCAGGTATGGTATGGTTCTTTATTTGTCACATGTCCGAGGTACAGTGAAATTCATTTTTGTATAGAGTTCAGTACAATTATCACTATACTTACACTCTACTGTCTGAAGAAGGGTCTCGACCCGAAACGTCACCCATTCCTTCCCTCCAGAGATGCTGCCTGTCCCTCTGGGTTCCTCCAGCAATTTGTGTCTATCTTCGGTGTAAACCAGCATCTGCATTTCCTTTGCACACTAGATGTAAGCACTTAGATACATCTTACATCAGCATCTCAGCTCCAGTACATGTGTATCGCAGTCGTACACTGAGACTGTGTACAGAGTTGCCAGTTTGGTGCCATTTCCAAGTCCCAGTTGTTGTAAGTGCAGGGTTCATGACCTGCCCATGAAGGCCCATTGCCATGACGACGTTGCAGGGTGGGCCTGGCCGAGCGTAGCCGTGGTGTCCTCCGCCGCTGCTCCACCGCTCTAGACCACGTGCGGTCCACGTGCTCAGCCTCTTGGAGCGGCGCCCGGTCCAGCTGAACCCCAGGCTGCTGCAGGGCCTCCAGTGGCCCACTCCCCCGGCAAAGCCGTGCCCCCCCCTCCCACAGCCAGTCTGCTCACCGGCCCCCCAGGTGGGAGCCCGTGGGTCCTCGATCTGTCCATGACAGGCAAGTCCCTGGTCTATCCCTCTATTCCCGGCACTTCCAAGTGCCTATCCAAAAGCCTCCTAAGCACCACGATAGTATCTGCCTCCACCACTATTCCTGGCAGCACATTCCAAGCCCCCGCCATTCTCTGTGTAAAAAGAAACCTGCCCCCCTCTACTCTACTAAACTTTGCCCCTCTCACCTTACAGCTCTGCCCTCTTGTGTTGGACATTCCCCACCCTGGGAGAAAGGTTCTGACTGTCTACCCTATCTATGTCTCATAATTTTACATGCATCTATCACGGCCACGGTGGCACAGCGGTAGAGCTGCTGCCTTTCAGCGCTTGCAGCGCCGGAGACCCGGGTTCGATCCTGACTGTGGGTGCTGTCTGTAGGGAGTTTGTACTTTCTCCACGTGACCCGCGAGGGTTTTTTCCGAGATCTTCGGTTTCCTACCACACTCCAAAGACGTACAGGTATGTAGGTTAATTGGCGTGGTGTATGTGTAAATTGTCCCAATTGTGTGTAGGATAGTGTGAATGTGCGGGGATTGCTCGTCAGTACGGACGCGGTGGGCCGAAGGGCCTGTTTCCGCGCTATAACTCTAAACTAAACTAAACTAGAAGTGTTCCCTCAACCTTTGACCTTCCAGAGAAACAATCAAGGTCTATCCAACCTCTAAGGTAGAAACAAAATGAGTAACTCAGCGGGCCAGGCAGCACCTCGGGAGAGAATAAATGGGTGAAGTTTCGGGTCGAGACCCTTATTCAGACCTCTTCCTGTAGTTTAAACCTTCTATTCCAGGCAACATTCTGGTCAACGTCTTCCGCACCTTCTCCAAAGCTACCTCATCTTTCCAGTAATGGAATCTTTCATTAATCTTTCATTAACAGTAATCTTTCCAGCATTACCCACCCCATCCACCTGTGCTGCCACCTTCATTGAGCTACGAACATAGATTTCAAGATTCCTCTGCACATCAATACTGTTAAGCGCCTTGCCATTAACTGTGTGGCAAGTTCAACCTTCCAGAGTGCAACACCTCACACTTCGGTCATAAGGTCATAAATAATCGGAGCAGAATTAGGCCATTTGGACTATTGTCTACTCCGCCATTCAATCATGGCTGATCTCTCTCTCCCTCTGAACCCCATTCTCCTGCCTTCTCCCCATTAGCCATGACACCCATACTAACCAAGAATCTATCTATCTCTGCCTTAAAAATATCAATTGACTTGGCCTCCACAGCGTTCTGTGACAAATAATTCCACAGATTCACCACCCACTGACAAAATAAATTCCTCCTCATCTCCTTCTTAAAGGACTGTCCTTTAATTCTGAGGCTGTGACCTCTGGTCCTAGACTCTCCCACTGGTGGAAACATCCTCTCCACATCCACTCTATCCAAGCGTTTCACTGTTCAATAACACAAGAACACAAGAAAATAGGAGCAGGAGTAGGCCAACCGGCCCCTCGAGCCCGCTCCGCCATTCAATACGATCATGGCTGATCCTACCCCAACCCCCTTCCCACTATCGCCCTTCTTCCCACCCAAAAGAACAGTGTGATCTCCTGGGGGAGGCGATAAACCGGATAAAAACCCAGGCCAATTTGGGAAAAAAATCCGGGAAATTCCTCTCCGACCCCAAGCTAGGCAATCGAAACTTGTCCAGGAGATTACTCAGGTCTTACTATACTAACCATAGCTCATGTCCACTTCCCTGCCCGCTCCCCGTAACCCCTAATTCCCTTGTCTATTAAAAAACAATCTATTTCTGTTTTTAATTTATTTAACGTTCCTGCATCCACAGCTCCCCGAGGCAGCGAATTCCACAGACTAACCACCCTCTGAGTGAAGAAGTTTCTCCTCATCTCAGTTTTAAAAGAGCCCCCTCTTATTCTAAGACTATCCCCCTAGTTCTGGTCTCCCCGATCATCGGAAACATCTTTAGCGCATCCTCCCGATCAAGGCCCCTCACGATCTTATACGTTTCAATAAGATCGCCTCTCATTCTTCAAGTTTCAATGAGGTCCCCCCTCATCCTTCTAAACTCCAGTGAGTACAGGCCCAGTGCCGACAAATGCTCATCATATGTTAACCCACTCATTCCTGGGATGATTCTTGTAAACCTCCTCTGGGCTTTCCCCAGAGCCAGTACATCTTTCCGCAGGTATGGTGCACAAAATTGCTCACAATACTCCAAATGCGGCCTGACCAGCGCCTTATAGAGCCTAAGCATTACATCCCTGTCCTCAGGTTAGGCTCCATCTGCCATTTCTCCACCCATTTCTGCATTTGGTCTATATCCCGCTGTATCTTCTGATAGCCTTCCACACTGTCTTCAACTCGGGCAGTGGTAGAGTTGCTGCCTTACAGCACTTGCAGCGCTGGAGACCCGGGTTCGATCCCGACTACGGGTGCTGTCTGTACGGAGTTTGTACGTTCTCCCATTGACCATGTGGGGTTTCTCCAAGATCTTCGGTTTCCTCACACACTCCAAAGACGTAGAGGTATGCAGGTTAATTCGCTTGGTGTGTGTGTAAATCGTCCCTAGTGTGTGTTGGGTAGTGTTAAGTGTGTGGTAGTGTGAATGTGTGGGAATCGTTGTTTGGTGCAGACTCGGTGGGCCAAAGGACCTGTTTCTGCTCTGTATCTCTAAAATTAAAAAGCTAAACAACTCCTCCAATTTTGGTGTTGTCAGCAAACGTACTCCCTGTCGTCAGCAAACTCACTCATATTTTGTTCTCATTTCAGGTTTTCAAGTTTCTTCTGCTTTCTGGTGAGGGCAGATAGATAGTCTCACTATGGGAATTTGTGGAGCTCATCAGGGCTGTGGATTAACAGGAGGAACTGAGATTCACCTAAAGTCTGTTCTTTATCATATCATATCATATATCATATATATACAGCCGGAAACAGGCCTTTTCGGCCCTCCAAGTCCGTGCCGCCCAGTGATCCCCGTACATTAACACTATCCTACACCCACTAGGGACAATTTTTACATTTACCCAGCCAATTAACCTACATACCTGTACGTCTTTGGAGTGTGGGAGGAAACCGAAGATCTCGGAGAAAACCCACGCAGGTCACGGGGAGAACGTACAAACTCCTTACAGTGCAGCACCCGTAGTCAGGATCGAACCTGAGTCTCCGGCGCTGCATTCGCTGTAAAGCAGCAACTCTGATATTTTCAAGTCTATGCCTATCCCTTTGAATCAATAAATCAATGTAAACCTCTCCCGTTGTGTTAACAAACATATCTCACCAGATGTTCCACGAACACAGAACAGACCTGTTGCAGACCTTCAGTGCAGTCATAAACTCTGTTCGTCTTTGGTTTAAAATTTTATTGTGCTCTTTAATTCAGTGTGTTTTTGAAAAATGTCTTTCACAATGAATGAATGAATGAATGAATGAATGAATGAATGAATGAATGAATGAACGAACGAATGAATGAATGAATGAATGAATGAATGAATGAATGAATGAATGAATGAATGAATGAATGAATGAATGAATGAATGAATGAATGAATGAATGAACGAATGAATGAATGAATAAGTTTATTGGCCAAGTATGTGCATATACAAGGAATGTGCCTTGGTGTCCCGCTCGCAAGTAAGAACACGAACATACAATAAACAATTAAGAATAAAGCATAAAACATTAAAACATTACATGTGAGTGAAATAAATCAGAGCAAAAAGAGACGACAGACTTTGGTTGTTGAGTGGAGCTACTACTTGCGGACAGAAGCTGTTTCTATGTCTGGCTTTTGTTGCTTTGACAGTCCGGCCTTCCAGAGGGAAGTGCTTCAAAGAGTTTGTGGCCAGGGTGAGAGGGGTCAGAGATGATCTTGCCCGCTCGCTTCCTGGCCCTTGCAGTGTACAGTTCGTCAATGGGGGGGGGGTGGAGGGGGGGAAGGGGGGAGGGGGGGGAGGGGGGAGAGGGGGGGAGAGGGGGGGAGGGGAGGGGGAGGGGGGGGAGGTTGCAGTCGAACGATTCGTTGCAGCCTCAATAAGATAGACACAAAATGAAGGAGGAACAAATGCGGATGGTACGGAAATAGGTGAAGGGGCAGGTAGTGCAGAGAAAGCAGGGACTCTGCAGAAGGACTTGGACAGGGATGGAATATAGTGTAGCAAAGTGAGGAGTCATGCATTTTGATAGTGGGAACAAAGGCGCAGACTGATTTCTCAATGGGGAGAGAATCCAGAAATGGGAGGTGCAAAGGGCTGGTGCGGGATTCTCAAAAAGTTAACCTGCAAGTCGAATCGGTTGTAAAGAAGGCAAATGCATTGCTAGCGTTTATTTCACAGGGGCTATTATACAAAAACAGGGATGGAATGCTGAGGCTCTATAAGGCACTGGTCAGGCCGCATTTGGGATATTGTGAGCAATTTTGGGCACCATATCTGAGGAATAATGTGCTGGCTCTGGAGAGGGTCCAGAGGAGGTTAAAAAAATGATACCAGAAATGAGTAGGTTAACATATGATAAGCATTTGACAGCACTAGGCCTGAACTCGCTGGAGTTTAGAAGAATGACGGGGGATCTCATTGAAACTTACCGAATAGTGAAAGGCTTGGATAGAGTGGATGTGGAGAGGATGTTTCCACTAGTGGGAGAGTCTAGGACCAGAGGTTATAACGTCAGAGTTAAAGGACGTTCCCTTAGGAAGGAGGAATTTCTTTGGTCAGAGGGTGGTGAACCTGTGGAACTCTTTGCTACAGAAAGCTGTTGAGGCCAAGTCAGTGGATATTTCTAAAGCAGAGATAGATAGATTCTTGATTAGTACGGGTAAGAGGGGTTCTGGGGAGAAGGCAGATGAATGGGGTTAGGAGGGAGAGATAGAGCAGCCATGATTGAATGGTGGAGTAGACTTGATGGGCCAACTGGCCTAATTCTGTTCCTTTCACGTATGACTTTATGACCTTATGAACTCAGCGGGTCAGGAATAATGTCTGGAGAAAACGAATAGGTGATGTTTCGGGTCGAGACCCTTCAGACTGAAAGTCAGGGGGGAGGGAAACAAGCGATGTGAAAAGGAACAAATGAACAAATGAATGAAAGTTGTGGAAAATGACAAATCAAAGCTAAGAATGGTACATTGGTGTCTGTGGAAAAGATGATAACGAGTGAATCCAAACAGTGAAACTCAGAAGGATGACAGTAACACTAGTAGGCCAACGAGAGTGGGTGAGCGATAGAGAGAGAGGGAATGCAAGGGTTACTTGACGTTAGAGAAATCAATAGTCATATCCATGGGTTGTAAGCTGCCATTATAAGTGCTCTAAGACATAAAATGCTGGAGTAACTCAGCGGGTCAGGCAGCATCTCTGGAGAGAAGGAATGGGTGACGTTTCAGCGGGTCAGGCAGCACCTGTGGAGAGAAGAAAGGGTGACCTTTCAGCGGGTCAGGCCGCATCTCTGGAGAGCAGGAATGGGTGACGTTTCCAGTTGAGAACCTTCTTCAGGCTGGTTAAGGATAGGGGAAATGAGAGATATAGGCGATGATGTGGAGGGCGATGGTTTCGCGGAACACCTTCGCTCAGTCCGCCTGAACCTACCTGATATCCCGGTTGCCAAAAACATTAATTCTCATTCCCATTCACTGAGTTTCACTGTACCTTAATTGGTACATGTGACAATAAACTGACCTTTGGACCTTTCGACCTTTGAACCCATTCCCACACTGACCTTTCTGTCCTGGGCCTCCTCCATTGTCAGAGTGAGGCTAAATCCAAATTGGAGGAACAGCACCTCATATTTCGCTTGGGCAGCTTACAGCCCAGTGGTATGAATACTGATTTCTCTCACTTCAGGTAGCCCCAACATTCCCTCTCACTCTATCCCACCCCCACACTAGTCACACTAACTTCAGCCATGATCCCAATGAATGGAGGTGCTGGCTCGAAGGGCTAAATGGTCTCCTCCTGCACATATTTTCTATGTTTCTATGTTTCTCGTTTTCACCCAACAAACAGCTAACGATGGCCTGTTTCCTTTATCATCGTTACTTTTTTACATATCTTTCATTCATTGTTCTTTATGTCTCTACATCATCGTCTATGTCTCTCGTTTCCGTTATCCATAATTAGGCTGAAGAAGGATCTCGCACAAAAATGTCACCCATTCCTTCTCTCCAGAGACGCTGCCTGTCCTGCTGAGTTACTCCAGCATTTTGTGTCTTTCTTCAGAAACCAGCATCTGCAGTTCCTTCCTGCACTCTTGGTTGCCATCGTGTGGCCATGTATGGTCTTGCCAAGACGATGAAATGTCGATAATCGCACGGTGGCGCAGCGGTAGAGTTGATGCCTCGGAGCCCTTACAGCGGCAGAGAGCCAGGTTCGATTCTGATTTCGGGTGCTGTCGTCTGTATGTTCCTTCCGTGTGGGTTTTCTCGGAGCTCTTCGGTTTCCTCCCAGGTTTGCAAGTGTACAGGTTTGCAGTTTAATTTACTTGGTGTGTAAATTGTCCCGAGTGTGTGTTGGACAATTAGTGTGCGGGATCGCTGGTCGGTATGGACTCGGTGGGCCGAAGGGCCTGTTTCCATCCTGTATCTCTAAATACCGGCAACTGCACTTCCAAAGTCCTTTGTCGACTGTGTATAAAAATTGTTGATTGTCACTCCTTGACCATCTTGTTTACTGTCCTAGGTAGATACAAAATGCTGGAGTAACTCAGCGGGACAGGCAACATCTCTGGAGAGAAGGAATGGGTGACGTTTCGGGTCGAGACCCTTCTTCAGACTGGTCTTTTTGAGGTTAGAGTAGATAAGGGGAAAGTTTGAGATGGTTGAGATCACGGAGGAGGGGGAGCAACAGGGTGTTTAATGTGTTAATAATTTGACACTGGATCGCAACTTTTGGGGTCTTTGGGTACGGGGTACACAGATAAGGAAGTAAATGTGTTTGGTAGCAGATACATGGATAGGACAGGTTTGGAGGGATATGGACCAAGCGCAGGCAGGTGGGACTATTGTAGCTGGGACATGTTGGGCCGGTGTGGGCAAGTTGGGCCGAGGGGCCTGTTTCCACACTGTAGCACTCTCTCTACCACCTGGCGGCTTTTGAGTGCCGCATGTGTCGAGGTAAGGACAATCAATATGTTGTCAACGGATGCTAACTATCGTCTTTTGGACCCCACGAGCAATAGAGTAACAAAGGTGACATCAATAAAGCTGTTAATGGCGGGTCTCCGAGAACCCGGATACAGTGGAACTAACAGTTAGTATGTTCGGTAATATATACTGTCTGGCGTCTTTTGGATTCTGTAAGCAACAGAGTACAAAGGCAAGGGAAATTAATAGAAATAGAAAATAGGTGCAGGAGTAGGTCATTCGGCCCTTCGAGCCAGCACCGCCATTCAATATGATCATGGCTGATCATCTAAAACAGTACCCCGTTCCTGCTGTTTCCCCATATCGCTTGATTCCGTTAGCCCTAAGAGCTAAATCTAATTCTCTCTTGAACATATCCAGTGATCTGGCCTCCACTGCCTTCTGCGGCAGAGAATGCCACAGATTCACAACTCTCTGGGTTTTAAAAAAAACATGTTAATGGCAGAAGCTAGTATTTTATTTCAAAATAGACTTTATTCAAGAAATAAATATACAATATATGTTCCGTGCAAAAAAGCAAACTTCATCCGACATTCTCGGAGGCTGTAGATGCATACAATACATTTTACCGAAACACAATTTTACCCCACACTCTTGCCACTCATGTGGCGCACTGGCGTGGAAGTCCTACCCTCGTTTGAGGTCGTCTCTATCACACCCTGCCCCCCATGTCAAGCAGCAGAAGGACCATAGACTGTGGTCCTCCCCCACAGAGCCTTGGCGTTGGATGCACCGAGCTTCAGTGCGTCCATCAGCATGTACTCCTGCAGTCTGCAGCGGGCCAGTCGGCAACATTCCCCGACGGACATCTCGCTCTGCTGGGAGGTCAACAAAGCTCGGGCAGACCAAAGAGCGTCTTTCACTGAGTTGATGACCTTCCAGCAGCACTCGACGTACGTCTCTGAATGTGTCCCTGGCAACAGCCCATAAATCACACAGTCCTCAGTGATGGAGCTGGCAACTTGAACCAATGTATTAATAAACACCTCCAACAGTTTTTGGGACTTCCACACCCATGTATGGTCACCTCTCAGCCTCCTTTGTTCCAGAGAAATCACTTCCAATCTATCCAGCCTCTTGTTCTTTCCCAGGGCATGCAGTCCAGGCAATCTATTGTGGATCAATAGATATCTTTAAGGCAGAGATAGATACATTTTTTATTATACCGGCTGTCAGGGGTTATGGAGAGAAGGCGGGAGAATGGGGTTAAGAGGGAGAGATAGATCAGTCATGATTGAATGATGGATTCGATTTGATGGGCCGAATGGCCCAACTCTGTTACTATCATTTTTGACACGAATCTTTTCCACAATTTTCTAGATCAATCTCATCACTCCTGTAGTCAATGATTCAGTGGTGCTTTATTGTCACGTGTACATAGGCTCGGTGAAATGCTTTGTTTTGCGTGCAACCCAGTAAAATCGTACGGCAAACCATTTGGGGCGCAGCGGCAGAGTTGCTGCCTTACAGCCCTTGCAGCGCCGGGCACCCGGGTTCTAACCCGACTTCGGGTGCCGTCTGCACGGAGTTTGTACGTTCTCCCCGTGACCCGCGTAGGTTTTCCCCGAGATTTCTGGCTTCCTCCCACACTCCAAAGACGTGCAGGTTTGTAGGCTAATTGGCTTGGGTTTGTATACGTGGTATAAGTGTAAATTGTCCCTAGTGTGTGTAGGCCTGTGTTGATGTACGAGGATTGTTCAAGATTCCAGCATCTGCAGTCTCTCGTGTGCGTCTAAAGCTGAAGTTACAATCTTTTCATGCAAACCTTTCAGCGGAAATCTTATCAGCAACATTCCAGAAATAAGGAAAACACAATTTCTCTAAATTCCGAGTAATCGCTGTAGTCCCATTCCCATACCGACCTTTCTGTCCTGGGCCTCCTCCAATGCTAGAGTGGAGGAAACTGGAGGAACAGCACCTCATATTCTGCTTGGGTTGCTTACAACTCAGCAGTATAATCATTAAATCACCCAGTTTTCATTAATACCCACTGCCCCTTCTCTCTTTCCTGCGAACTTTCTCCCCACTATCCCCCTCCCCTCTCTCCCCACCCATCCCTGTCCACTTCCACCTAACTCCCTCCCTCCTTCCAGCTTTACATTTCACTCCTCTTCTTCCCTCATCCGATTCCCCTTTGTCTCCTTGAGTCTAAAGAAGGGTCTCGGCCCGAAACGTCACCCATTCCTTCTCCCCGGTGATGCTGCCTGTCCTGCTGAGTTACTCCAGCTCTTGGTGTCTACCTTTGGTTCAAACCAGCATCTGCAGTTCCTTCCTGCCCCTTTGTCTGCACTTCAGATGGAACATTTGCCAACTATCCATCCGTATGCCAATAACCCATTCCCCCACCTCTCCTGTACCCAACTATCGCTTAGACATAAAAAGCTGGAGTAACTCAGCGGCGTCAGGCAACATCTCTGGAGAAAAGGAATAGGTGACGTTTCGGGTCGAGACCCTTCTTCAGACCCCAAAATCCTTTCTCCCCAAAATCCTTAAACACAACTGCACTGGCAGACCCATTGTTGCTGCCTGCTCCTGTCCCACTGAAATCATTTCCATGTACCTGGACTCCGTCCTATCCCCCCCCCCCCCCTCCCCGTCCACTCTATCCAGACCAAATCCCCAGATACCTCACACGCCATTCCTCTCATTAATGACTTCCGCTTTCCGAGGCCCCACCCACTTATCCCTATTAATCCTCTCTCCAATTATCATATGTCAGGCTTTGTCAACTCCTCCTCTCTTTTCCAGCTTTCTCCTCCATACTCCATAACTCTGAGGAAGGGTCCCGAGTCGACCTGAAACGGCGTCCATGCCTTGCATCCACAGATGCCGCCCGACCAGATGAGTTCCTCCAGCACTTTATGATCAAGATTCCAGCACCTTGCGTCTCAACTGAGAACCTAACAGATGGCGTGTCTGTAAACGTGATGCTAAGATTTAGCTCTTAGGGCTAAAGGAATCAAGGGATATGGGGAGAAAGCTGGAACGTGGTACTGATTTTAGATGATCAGCCTCGAAGGGCCGAATGGCCTACTCCCGCACCTATTGTCTATGTTTCTATGACCCGGGCTCGGTAATTGGTCACCATGGCCCCCGCAAAATTGGCTAAAAACCCTCAGACACACACCGGAGGCGTTTACCAATGAGGTAATTTTGAATGGAATTTGCATTCAGCAGTTTTAAACGCATTCTTATCTTCTATTAGTAATATCCCGTGGTTTTATTGGAGTTTCTTCGGAATATTTTCCGTGCTCGCCACGTTTGTTCTCACTCAGACCCGTTCATCACGCGTGGAACTCGGTGCAGGGAGCAGGGATTTAGATTTCTAGACAACTGGGATCTCTTCTGGGGTAGGGGTGACCTGTACAAAAGGGACAGGTTACACCTTAACAGCAGGGGGACCAACATTCTGCAGGTAGGTTTGCTAGTGCTACAAGTGTGGCTTTAAATTAAGTAGTGGGGGGGGGGGGGGGGTTGACTAACTGGGAATATGGAGATGGAGTTAAAGGGGAAGCAAATACAGGAGAAATTGCAAAGGACTCTCGAATGAATGGGGAGGGAAGTTCTAGAAGGGATAAGAGAGTAAGGTCAGGGCCAATTGTGACCGGTGTGAGAGGGGAGGTGAATACCGAAATTAAAGTGTTGTATTTAAATGCGCGAAGTATAAGAAATAAAGTGGATGAGCTTGAGGCTCAGTTAGACATTGGCAAGTATGATGTTGTGGGAATCACTGAGACATGGCTACAAGAGGACCAGGGTTGGGAACTGAATATTCAGGGGTACACAACATATAGAAAAGACAAACAGGTGGGCAGAGGTGGTGGGGCCGCTCTGTTGGTCGACCTACGAGCCATGCTCCACAAATTCCATCAGCATGTGCAGTGCCCTACCAGGGGCTCAAACACACTGGATACGGTGTACACCAACGTAAAGGTCGCCTACAGAGCTCTCCCCTGCCCACCCCTGGGACAATCCGATCACCTCTCACTGTTTCTACTGCCCGCATACAAACCCCTCATCCGCAAGACCAAACCCACAATAAAGACTGTCAAAATATGGCCCGAGGATGCCACCCTACAACTCCAGGACTGCTTTGATCGCACCGACTGGGACCTGTTTGCACAACAGGCGATTTGCGGTTCAGAGGTAGACTTGGAGGAATACACATCCACTGTGCTCTCCTACATCAACTGCTGTGTGGAGAATGTCACGGAGGACAAGGAGATAAAGATGTTCCCAAACCGGAAACCCTGGATGAACAAGGAGGTACAGAACCTGCTGAGGGCACGCAACAATGCCTTTAAATCTGGTGACACTTCAGCATACAGTGTTGCCAGATCAAACCTGAACAAAGGTATTAAAAGGGCCAAAGACACCCACAGGCAACGGGTGGAAGACCACTTCAACACCACGGACACCATAAGCATGTGGCAGGGTGTCAGGGACATCGCTGGCTACAAGAGCAGCCCTGCCTGCCCCCACAGCGATATGGCACTGACCAACGAGCTTAACACCTTCTTTGCCCGCTTTGAAACTGGCAAAACCACCTTGAGTGGAAGAACCCCAGCCGAGGCGGAGGGACAGGTCTTGCAACTGAGCACACAGGAGGTACAACGCGCTCTGCAAAGGGTCAACCCACGCAAGGCTGCAGGACCGGATGGAGTTCAAGGAAGGGTACTGAAGGACTGTGCTGAACAGCTTGCTGAGGTATTCACCAGGATCTTTAACCTGTCATTATCTCTGGCTATGGTCCCCAAGTGCCTGAAGTCGGCTATCATAGTTCCGGTGCCGAAAAAAGCAAAGATCTCCAACCTGAACGACTACCGCCCGGTTGCCCTAACGCCGATAGCCATAAAGTGCTTTGAGAGGCTGGTCCTCTCACACATCAAATCCAGCATCCCTGACTCACTGGACCCACATCAATTTGCATACAGGGCAAATAGATCCACAGAGGACGCCATCTCTCTGGCTCTTCACACTGTCCTGACTCACCTAGAGAGACAGGGCACGTACGTGAGGATGCTATTCATAGACTATAGCTCCACCTTCAACATGGTCATCCCCACCAAGCTCATCACCAAACTCCACCAGCTAGGCCTCAGCTCGTCATTATGTGACTCGATCCTGGACTTCCTGCTGGA
>NC_135971.1:31803525-31828207 GCF_053455715.1 Rhinoraja longicauda
TTCTGTTCTACCTATCTTTAAGAAAAGTGATTGATCAGGACAAGATCATCCAAGACCTCCTTTATTCATTAAGTACTATTTTCCAGACAGCAATATTATCAGTGGTCACACAGGTTTTTATTTTCTGATCTGTCATACTGCAAACAAAACATTCCTCAATTACTGTGATTAATATTTGTACTGTATTGTAGAACATGTTTGCAAAGGAAGAAATTATACGTGGAACGAGGTACCAGAGAATTTCAGTAAGGAGGAACATTAGTGGGATGAAAGTGAAATGTTGAACTCTCACGAGAAGCATCAACATAATCCCCAGGTACATGTCAAGTTTAATTTACTTTATTTCATAAGTTCATTAGTTATAGTAACAGAATTAGGGCATTCGGCCCATCAAGACTACCCCGCCATTCAATCATGGCTGATCTATCTTTCCCTCTGAACCCCATTCTCCTGCCTTCATCCCCGTAACCCCTCGACACCCTGTCTAATCAAGAATTTGTCACTCTCTGACTTAAAAATATCAATTGACTTGGCTCCACGGCCTTCTGTGGCAATGAATTCCACAGATTCACCTTCCTCCGACTAAAGAAATTCCCACTCATCTCTTTTCTAAAGGTACGTCCTTTTATTCTGCAGCTGTGCCCTCTGGTTCTACACTCTCCTTCTAGTGGAAACATCCTGTCCACATCCAGTTTGTGGGCTCTATTCTCATGTGTACTGAGGTACAGTGAATTTCTTTGTTGTTGCGTGCTTTCCATTCAGTGGAAAGACTATACATGATTACAATTGAGTTGTCCACCGTGTAAAGATACAGGGGATAACAAATGGTGCATGATATCGTCCATTAAAGTCCGATTCAAGATAGTCTGAGGGTTTTCAATCAGGTGGGTGGTAGGTCAGGACCACTTTCGTGTTGGTGATAAAATGGTTCAGATGCCTGATAATAGTTGGGATGAAACTGCCCTTGAATCTGGAGGTATGCATTTACACCCTCTAATACCTCTTACATAATGGGAGAGGGGACTAAGGGTGAGACGGAGTGAGATTGGTCCTTGATGATGCTGCTGGCCATGCCGAGGCAGAGTGAAGTGTAGATGGAATCAATGGAAGGGAGCTTGGTTTGTGCGATGGTCTGGGCTGTGTTCACAATTCTCTGCACTTTATTATGGTCTTGGACGGAGCTGTTCCCAAACCATGCTGTGATGCTGATAAACTGCTTCTACGGTGCACCAATAGATGTTGGTGAGTGTTGTTGGGGACATGTCAAACTTCCTAAGCCTCCTAAGGTGTGTTCTAGAAAAATGGACATTGGATATAAAAGCTGAAGAAGGCCAAATTATCCCTTTAGCCTTTTCACCATTCAATAGGATCACATTTGATTGTCTAATGTCAACATCACTTTCCTATTCATCCTCCACCTCCATTGATCTTCTTGAAGTCTAAAAATATCTTAAATCTTAATCTTGATTTTGCTTGAAGTATGTGCATCAATAGTATAATAGACTCTACAGTGATGTATAACGATCACCCTGCCATAGGAAAGATGGCATTAAGCTGGAAAGGGTGCAGAGAAGAGGGTGCAAGGGTGATCACGGTGGTGCAGTGGTAGAGTTTGTGCCTTACAGTGAATGCAGCGCCGGAGACCCGGGTTCAATCCCGACTACGGGTGCTGTCTGTAAGGAGTTTGTACGTTCTCCCCGTGACCTGCGTGGGTTTTCTCTAAGATCTTCGGTTTCCTCCCACACTCCAAAGACGTACAGGTTTGTAGGTTAATTGGCTTGGTAAATGTAAATTGTTCCTCGCGGGTGCAGGATAGTGTTAGTGTGTGGGGATTGCTGGTCAGTGGGTTGAAGGGCCTGTTTACACACTATATCTCCAAAACTAAACTAAACTAAAAAGATTTACGAGGATCTTGTCAGGATTGAAGCTACAAAGAGATTTAGTGCAGTCTAGGACTTTATTCCTTTTAAGGTAGGAGGTGGATGGGGTGATCTTGTCGAGGTGTATAAACTCATGAGAGCAATAGGTAGATTGAAGTGCACAAAATCTTTTTCCTAGGGTAGGCAAATGAGTTGGACTAAAGGACCTGTTTCCATGCCCTTTAAAGTCCTGGAATTGAAGAATCAATTGTTTTCAATTCATTTGCAGCTTACTGGATTGTTGCTGCCAGTTACAACATGTAGTGCAACTTTGCATTATGATATGACTCTGAAAATATTTCCATGCTTCCAATATCATCAAACGAGGCCATTCAGTCCATTGAGTCATTGGCAGCAATGACATTCACCCATTAATTTCCCCTGTAAACTATTCCCTCTGATTACCAGGGAAATTGATAAGGACAAGGCTGTGGATGTTGTCTATATGGACTTCAGTAAGGCATTTGACAAGGTTCCACATGGAAGGTTGATTAAGAAGGTTAAATCGTTGGGTATTAATAGTGAGGTTGCAAGATGGATTCAACAATGGCTGAATGGGAGATACCAGAGGGTAACGGTTGACAATTGTATGTCAGGTTGGAGGCCAGTGTCTAGTGGAGTGCCCCAAGGATCTGTGTTGGGTCCACTGTTGTTTGTCATTTACATTAATGATCTGGATGATGGTGTGGCAAATTGGATTAGTAAATATGCAGATGATACTAAGATAGGTGGAGTAGTTGATAGTGAGGTAGATTTTCAAAGTCTACAGAGAGACTTGGGCCTTTTGGAAGGGTGGGCTGAAAGATGGCAGATGGAGTTTAATGCTGATAAGTGTGAGGTGCTGCATTTTGGTAGGACAAATCAAAATAGGACGTACAGGGTAAATGGTAAGGAATTGAGGAATGCAGTGGAACAGAGGGATCTGGGAATAACTGTGCATTGTTCCCTGAAGGTGGAATCTCATGTGGATAGGGTGGTGAAGAAGGCGTTTGGTATGCTTGCCTTTATAAATCAGAGCATCGAGTATAGAAGTTGGGATGTAATGTTGAAATTGTACAGGGCATTGGTGAGGCCGAATCTGGAGTATGGTGTGCAGTTCTGGTCGCCAAATTATAGGAAGGATGTCGACAAAATGGAGAGGGTACAGAGGAGATTTACTAGAATGTTGCCTGGGTTTCAGCACTTAGGCTACAGAGAGAGGTTGAACAGGTTGGGTCTTTATTCTTTGGAGCGTAGAAGGTTGAGGAGGGACTTGATAGAGGTTTTTTAAATTTTGAGAGGGACGGACAGAGTTGACGTGGGTAGGCTTTTCCCTTTGAGAGTGGGGAAGATTCAAACAAGGGGACATAGCTTCAGAATTGAGGGACAAAGGTTTAGGGGTAACATGAGGGGGAACTTCTTTACTCAGAGGGTTGTGGCTGTATGGAATGGGCTTCCGGCGGAAGTGGTGGAGGCTGGCTCGATTTTATTATTTAAGAGTAAATTGGATAGGTATATGGATAGGAGGGGATTGGAGGGTTATGGTCTGAGTGCAGGTAGATGAGACTAGGTCAGGGAGAATGGTCGGCGTGGACTGGTAGGGCCGGACAGGCCTGTTTCCGTGCTGTAGTTGTTATATGTTATATATGTTATACTGACCAACTGCTACCAGATTCCAACACTCACCTACAGGCTCTGGGCAATTTACTGAGGCCAATAAAACGACCCACCTGAACAACCTTGGCATGTGGGAGGAAAACAGATCATCTGGAAGAAACCCATTTAGACAACGGGAGGATGTGCAAACTGTATCCAAGTTCACGTTTAAACCTTGATAACTCCTGGTGTGAGGTGCAGATTTGCCAGCTGTATGATTATGCCCGATCACATCGATCCAATGTGACCTGTCCCTCCTCCTGAGAATATAGTCCTTAATTCTGGTTTCCTTATCCAGAGTAAACAATGTCTCAAAATCTACCCTGTCAAACCCTCCATGAAACATGAAGATCACAAGAAGACCATCTCCCATTCTTCTCATCCCCAATGGACAGAGACCCACCCAACTCAATCTGCTCAGATGAGCAGACAAGGGCGACACTGTGGGCGCAGCGGAAGAGTTGCTGCCTTGCAGCACCGGAGAACCGGGTTCGATCCTGACTACGGATGCTGTCTGTACGGAGTTTGTACGTTCTCCCTGTGAGCACGTGGGTTTTCTCTGAGTACTCCGGTTTCCTCCCACACCCCAAAGACGTATAGGTTTGTAGGTTAATTGGCTTCTGCACAATGTAAATTGTCCTTAGTGTGCAGGGTAGTGCTCGTGTACGGAGTTATCGTTGGTCAGCGCTGACTTGGTGGGCCGAAGAGCCTGTTTCCAGAGTGGCAGAGAGAGCTGTGAGGAAGATGCTATGAAGCTTGACTTAGATAGATGCATGGCATATGCAGTATAATGTGGTTAACAAAGTGATTGTCCACTTTGGTGGCAAGAACAGGAAGACAGATTATTATCTGAATGGTGTCATATTAGGAAAAGGGGAGGTTGAACGAGACCTAGGTGTACTTGTGCGCCAGTCACTGAATGTAAACATGCGAGTACAGCAGGCAGTGAAGAAAGCTAATGGCATGTTGGCCTTCATTGTGAGAGGATTTCAGTTTAGAAACAATGAGGTTCTACTGCAGTTGTACAGGGCCCTGGTGAGACCGCACCTGGAGTACTGTGTGCAGTTTTTGTCTCCAAATGTGAGGAAGAATATTCCTGCAATTGAGGGAGTACAGTGTAGGTTCACCAGGTTAATTCCCGGGATGGTGGGACTGACAAATGAGGAAAAGAATGAGTCGACTGGGCTTGTATTCACTGGAATTTGGAAGGATGAGAGGGGATCTTATAGAAACATATAAAGTCCTTAAGGGATTGGACAGGTTAGATGCAGGAAAAATGTTCGCCATGTTGGGGGAGTCCAGAACCAGGGGCCACAGTTTAAGAATATGGTGTAGGCCATTTAGGACTGAGATGAGGAAAAACTATTTCATCCAGAGAGTTGTGAATCTGTGGAATTCTCTGCCACAGAACGCAGTGGAGGCCAATTCACTGGAGGTTTTCAAGAAACGGTTAGATATAGCCCTTAGGGCTAGATTTAGCTCTTAGGGCTAAAGGAATCAAGGGGTATGGGAAAAAAGCAGGAACGGGGTACTGATTGAGAATGATCAGCCATGATGACATTGAATGGTGGTGCTGTATCGAAGGGCCGAATGGCCTACTCATACACCTATTTTCTATGTTTCTATGTATCTCTGAAGTTTAAAATCTAAAGACGTAACTTTTACTTCAGTCAAATGAATTTAATGAAACTTGTTTCTCGTTTTCTTTTAATTTGTGCACAATCAAACACAGATCAAACTAGAAATAGTTCCAGGCAGAAAGGAACTGCAGATGTTGGTTTATACTGAAGATAGACACAAAATGCTGGAGTAACTCAGCAGGTCAGGCAGCATTTGACCCTTAGGGTCCCAACCCGAAGTGTTATTATTCCTTTCTCTCCAGAGATGCTGCCTGTCGCGCTTTCAAGCTTCTGTATCTTCCGCCCGATACAGAAAGCGGGGGGGGGAGAAGGAATGACCAGGGTGGGGAAAGTCCTTGATTGACCCTGGTCTTTTCTTGCCTCCTGCACTCCATCCCTCACCAACCCCTCTACATTCAGTCAGAGGAAGGGTGCTGGTACAAAATGTCACCCCTTCTCTTTCTCCAGAGATGCTGCCTGACCCATTGAGTTACTGCAGCACTTTGTGTCGATCCTTGATAACATTGGCTGCTTTCCCGGGGGGCAGTGTGAAGTGTAAATGGGATCAACGTTGGCAGGCTGATCTTGGTGATTGACTGGGCTACAACCGCAACTCCCTCTGATTTCTGGTTGCCTTGGGCAGAGCTATTCCCAAACCAAACCTCCTGAAACTGACAAATACTCCACCGTGCTTCCTGAAGTCAGGAACCTGCACGTTCCACTCCAAAATGTGCATCATTCTGATCTGGATATATTGCTTGTCCTTCATTATCACTGGGTTAAAGTCCCAAAACCTCCTCCTCAATAGCATTGTGGTAGTACCATTACCAAAAATGAAGAAGGTTGTTTAACCCCAACTCATTGAGAGTAATTAGAAGTGGGCATTAACAGCTGACGTTGACAACAATGTACAGAATAAGCAGTAAAGAGTGCAAAGAATTTTACAAGGATATTTCCAGGACTTGAGCCGCTAAGCTACAGGGAAAGGCAGTGCAGGCTCGGACTTTATTCTTTGGAGCGCAGGAGGATGAGGGGAGATCTTAGAGGTGCAAAAATCATGAGGGGAATAGACTGGGTGAATGTACAGTCTTTTACCCAGAGGGAATCATGAACCAGAGGACATCGTTTTAAGAGGGGAAAGGTTTAATAGGACTCTGTGTGTCTTCCAGATCTATTCCTCTCACAACACTGTAATGAAAGTGTAAATGGGTATCATAGGCTGAAGGGCCCGCATTCATGCTCTATTTTTCCATGAGTGTCCGGCTCATCCGATCATCTTTGAGGAAGTGGTGGCAATTTTGTTTTGTTGAGGAGACAAGAAATTGCAGATTGTGGAATCTTGAATGAAAAATAATGTGCTGGAGGAACTCCATGTCATCTATGGAGGGAAATGGACAGACAATATTTCAGGTTGAAACCCGTCTCCAGTCTGAGTGAAAGTTGGTGCGATCTCGACCCATTCAGTTTGAAGCCAGGTGCCAACTTGAAAGATCATCCAACAATTCACTTCCACAGATGCTGCCTGAACTAATGAGTTCCTCCAGCACTTTGCTTTTTCCTGAAGTTTTTTCTTATGTCAGCTGGGGCAATTTAACACTCCATCCAAAACATTAGGATCTTCAACAAGATGTATTCAAGAGAGAGTTAGTTATAGCTCTTAGGGTTAACAGAATCAAGGGACGTGGGGGAGTAAACAGGAATGGGGTACTGATTGTGGATGATCGGCCATGATCCTATTGAATGGCGGGTAGACGCAAAATGCTGGGGTAGCTCAGCGGGTCAGGCAACATCGCAGGAGAGAAGGAATGGGTGACGTTTCGGGTCGAGACCTTTCTGAAGAAGGGTCTCGCCCCGAAACGTCACCCATTCCTTTTCTCCTGAGATGCTGCCTGACCCGCTGAGTTATTCCAGCATTTTGTGTCTACCTTCAATTTGAACCAGCATCTGCAGTTAATTTTTGACACATATTGAATGGCGGTGCGTACAGGCTCGAAGGGTCGAATGGCCTACTCCTGCACCTATTTTCTATGTTTCTATGCTTTGTCCTCACTATTGCACAAAATGCTGGCCTCATTCCATGACCGTGGTCTTTAGTCTTTCTTCGACTCATGATCTACTACCTTGAGGTTCTCATTGTCAATCATGGTTGGAATCAAGTGCAGGGATGAGATGCTTTTCAAAATAAAGTGGATGCTGAAGGTGAAAGAGAAAGCTGACACTTAAGTAATTGGTGCTAAACGGAGCTGGTAGGTGAGACATGAATTGGTCAGTAGGAAATCATGCTTCCTGTTGTGATGTAGGAGATATATCTTATACGTGTATAAAATCATGAGGGGAATGGATTGGGTGAATGCGCAGAGTCTTTTACCCAGGGTGGGGAATCAAAAAGAAGACTTAAGTTTAAAGTGAGAGGGGGCAAGATTTAATACAAACCTGAGAGGCAATCTTTTCACTCAGCGGTTGGTGGGTATATGGAGCAAGCTGCCAGAAAAGATGTTTGAGGCAAGTATTATAACATCATTTAAATAACAATTGGACAGGTACATGGATAGGAAAGGTTTGCTGGGATGTGGGCCAAACATGGGCAAATGGGATATCTTGGTTGGCATGAATGAGTTGGGCCAAAGGGCCTTTTTCCATGCTACATGACTCTATGCCTCTATCTGTCAATGCAATACCCTCTAAGGAAATATTGTATAGCCATTAAGGCCTTGTGATGGAAACGATGGGAAGGTCTAAATAAGCATACATTTGTTAAAGATAGAGCTCAATGAAAATTCATCAGACTGTTTCCTGAGAGAACAGGTTTGCTATATGAGAAGAGAATGGTTACGTTAGGCCTCTGTACTGTGGCACAGTGGTGCAGCGGTAGAGTTAGTGCTACTCTGAAGAAATCTTAAGAAGGGTCCAGACCCATCACCTATTCACATTCTCCAGGGATGCTGCCTGACCTGCTGAGTTACTCTAACACTTTAGTGTCCTTATTTGCAAATTACCATATGCAGTTCCTTGCTTATACCTAATGCCAGGGGATGTGGGTCTGGGAGTTTCATTTAACAGTAGATCAAGCCTGAAGAATAGTTCCCTACCGAAACGTCATGTATTCATGTTCTCCAGGGATGCTGCCTGACCCACGGAGTGACTCCGCCATTTAGCGTCTATCTTTAACATAATCCAGCATCTGCACTTCCTTGTTATTATATCTTTCCCCCTAACGGAGTGAAAGGACTGTATGGAGGCCAAAGATACTAGAGGAACAAGATGGACCACTCCATTGAAATCGCCGATACTGAAGTGTCGTGCGCAAAGGAGCGGAACGTCCGCCATTTTAGTAAGCAAAACCCGCCGTTCGCTCTGCCTCTCGCAGAGTAATCAGTGTTTTAGGGGAACAGTATGTGTGCAGTTCTGGTCGCCAAATTATAGGAAGGATGTCGACAAAATGGAGAGGGTACAGAGGAGATTTACTAGAATGTTGCCTGGGTTTCAGCACTTAGGCTACAGAGAGAGGTTGAACAGGTTGGGTCTTTATTCTTTGGAGCGTAGAAGGTTGAGGGGGGACTTGATAGAGGTTTTTAAAATTTTGAGAGGGACGGACAGAGTTGACGTGGGTAGGCTTTTCCCTTTGAGAGTGGGGAAGATTCCAACAAGGGGACATAGCTTCAGAATTGAGGGACAAAAGTTTAGGGGTAACATGAGGGGGAACTTCTTTACTCAGATGGTGGTGGCTGTATGGAATGGGCTTCCGATGGAAGTGGTGGAGGCTGGCTCGATTTTATTATTTAAGAGTAAATTGGATAGGTATATGGATAGGAGGGGATTGGAGGGTTATGGTCTGAGTGCAGGTAGATGAGACTAGGTCAGGGAGAATGGTCGGCGTGGACTGGTAGGGCCGGACAGGCCTGTTTCCGTGCTGTAGTTGTTATATGTTATATGTTATGTGTGATGATACCATTAAAATGCAGAATCTATCTCATCTATCAATTTGTTATTTTTCTTTTAAAATGTTTCTGCAAGTTTCTGCCTACTAGAATGGTGCCGTGACATACTACGGTTTTTAGGGTCGAGTGGTCTATCTTGTTACTCTAGTATCTTTGATGGAGACTGTACTGGTGATACACTTCAGTTGTTTCTTTGAGATAACTGCTGAAGATTGCCCAAATCTCAGAAGCACACTGGTGGGTGGAAATCATCAGCCCACGCGCTCTAATTCTAGGTTTTGAACATCACCCACCGACCCCTCAGCTGGATGGAAAGCTAATGGTGAATCCCCTCATTGGTGTCTGAGTTCCTTACCTCTCACAGCTCAGACAGACAATAATAAGAACTAATAATAAAGATCAGACATTTCGCTGAATCAGGAATGTGGTTCATGATTAAAATGAATATTTACATTTCATTGCCACCATTTCAGGTCTTTGCCACGGGTGAGTTATTTGGTGATTTGACTTACAGCATTTAAATCCCTCCCAATTGGCTCTTCATCACATATTCTTAGTTTGTAATTTAATTTGGACACAGGTAATTTGGGCGGCACGGTAGCGCAGCGGTAGAGTTGCTGCTTTACAGCGAATGCAGCGCCGGAGACTCAGGTTCGATCCTGACTACGGGTGCTGCACTGTACGGAGTTTGTACGTTCTCCCCGTGACCTGCGTGGGTTTTCTCCCAGATCTTCGGTTTCCTCCCACACTCCAAAGACGTACAGGTATGTAGGTTAATTGGCTGGGTAAATGTAAAAATTGTCCCTAGTGGGTGTAGGATAGTGTTAATGTACGGGGATCGCTGGGCGGCACGGACTTGGAGGGCCGAAAAGGCCTGTTTCCGGCTGTAGATATATGATATGATATGATGATAGGTAATGGAAATTCATTATCAACAGGTTCCACTCCAATAAACAATCTGAACATCTCCAGATATGCGTAATTTAAAGAAATGTAAAACAAACATGGAATGTTTTCTCTAAAGCTCTCCAGACGTCACAAGCCACCAATGAATCTAATTAAAATAAAATAATAGTTCTTCCGAGATTTCAACCTGATTTCCTTAAAACAACTGCAATACGGAACTCTTCATAATGTGGGAGACAAATGATGAATCTGTTCTCTATTTTAATGCTATTTCTCCATAGGAAAAGAAGGAATGGAATAGTTGCTGTGGGGAGTGGGAGTGAGGGAAGGTTCAGGGGTGGAATGGGGTGCGGGGTTGCAGGAGGGGAAGAGGGTGGGTTGGATGGACAGATCTTCCTCCTGGATAATTTGGGGATTTTGCTAAATAATCAGCGGATAATCAACAGGGGCGGCGCAGTGGTGCAGCAGTAGAGTTGCTGCCTTACAGCGCCAGAGACCCAGGTTTGATCCTGATTATGGGTACTCTCTGTACAGAGATTGTATGTTCTCCAGGTGACCGCATGGGTTTTCTCCGGGTGCTCCGGTTTCTTCCCACACTCCAAGGATGTACAGGTTTATATTTTAAGTTGGCTTTGGTAAAAATTGTAAGTTACCCTTGATGTGTAGGATAGTGCTAGTGTGTTGGGGATCACTAGTCAGCACAGAATTGGTCAGCCTATTTCTGTAAACTGTATCTCTAAACTAAAGTAAAATCAACAAAACTCTGAAAGCCCTAGTGGAACCAACACAGTGTGTAGTTTGTAGTTTAATTGGTGTTTGTAGTGCTCAAGAGCCTGATGGTTGTTGGGTAGAAGCTGTTCCTAAAGCTGGACATTGCGGTTTTCAACCTACTGCACCTTGCCGAGGTGCCGCAGCTGCGATGCCTACCCAAGAGTTCATTGTCGGAGACTGGGAACCCACCCGAAGGCTCATCAGGGCCCACCCGGAGGCTCATCAGGGCCCACCCGAAGGCTCATCAGGGCCCACACGAAGGCTCATCAGGGCCCACCCGGAGGCTCATCAGGGCCCACCCGAAGGCTCATCAGGACCCACCCGAAGGCTCATCAGGGCCCACCCGAAGGCTCATCAGGGCCCACCCGGAGGCTCATCAGGGCCCACCCGGAGGCTCATCAGGGCCCACCCGAAGGCTCATCAGGGCCCACACGGAGGCTCATCAGGGCCCACACGAAGGCTCATCAGGGCCCACCCGGAGGCTCATCAGGGCCCACCCGAAGGCTCATCAGGGCCCACCCGAAGGCTCGGCGATCAGCGGCACTGGGAACCCGCCCAAAGGCTCGGCAGATGACGTAACCAGGAGGGAGCAGGAAAAGTCGGACATGAGGAGCAAGGTGAACCGGCTTCATGCCTCAGGGGTTCACTGCACGAGGCGCCCCCCGAGACACAAAGATGACCGTTCTGGGAGAGGAGAGGGACGTCGGTTCATGAGAACTGCTCCAGTACGGGCTGACCGGACTTTGAACTTTGAAAAATGGCACCAGAAATGGTGGTGTCCTCATGTGTAATATAAGCAAAATGTTCCATATGTGACAAGCATGTGACTAGTGAGCTAATCTTCCCGATGGCAGGAGTGAAATGAGAGCATTGCCAGGGTGGTGTGGGCCCATGATGATGCTGTCTGCCTTTCTGAGGCAGCTCCTCTTATAGTTCTCTTTGATGGTGGGAAAGTCAATACCCATGATGGACCAGGCAGTGTTCACCACTTTGTGGAATCACCTTCGCTCCTGGGTATTGTGCCCTGGGGTTGATGAAGTCAGACATTCAATGGCCCCTCACAAGCTTTGATATTGCCTGATCATTGAGGAGCAGGTGTCTGTACATCCAGCTGGAGGTGTTGTGATGGGTGGCGTGATGTGTTGGGCTGTGGTGGTCTGCTGGCCCACACTCGAACACCCAGGAATAAAGAAGTTTGCAAAAAGTGGTGGACACTGCCCAGTTCGTCACAGGTACTGACCTCCTCACCATCAAATGGACCTACAGGAGCCTTTGCCTCAAAAAGGCAGCCAGCATCATCAGAGACCCACACCACCCTGGTCATACCCTTATTTCACTCCTGCCATTGGGAAGAAGGTTTAGGAGGTGGAAAACTGTAACATCCAGGTTCAGGAGCAGCCTCTTCACAATAACCATCAGGCTATTAAACACTACAACCTCCAAACACGATCTGAAATACAGTCTTTGGAGCATGATTTTTGTCTTTGCATTACCATCCATCCATCCATCCATCCATCCATCTATCTATCTATCTTATATATAAACAAAGTTTGGTGATGTACTGCAGCAAGTAAGAATGTCATGGTTCCATTCTGGCTGATATGTTAATAAAACACTCTTGCTGTGTGCTGTGATGGATTGCCACTGTCCAGGACCACAATGTTTAATGTTGACCTCAACTGGAGCAAAGTGGAGACAACAGGGGTATCAGATAAGGAGAGAAGACACATGAAATGTAAAGCCAGAAGGAGGGTTATGGGTGGATGGGACAGGGGGGGGAGGGAAAGAGAGGGGATTAAAGAAAATACAGGACTCGGGTTTGGGGAGAAGAGTGTAGAAAGTGAAGTGGGTCCCAACCTGAAATGCCGTCTGCCCATTCTCTCCCCAGATGCTGCCTGACCAGTTCCTTTAACATTTTTGTATTTTTAATCAATATTCCAGCATCTGCAATTTCTTGTGTTTCCACAAAATGAAAGTAACTTTCCACAGCTGGAGACAGAAGATGCATCACTGATTATATCGTGAGTGATGATTGTGGCATCGACAACACAAGCAGTCCCTATTGATCGGAAAACTGGAGGTTGATGAGTTCATAGATTTTTGCTGGTTTTAATTGAGAATAGCAATGTAACTGATATACTTAAAGTCTCAACAGTCATCAACAAGAACTCTTAACCCACTCTATTCGGCTCTCATTGGAGTTTATAAAAATATTAACCAATGAATAGGACAAAGTATCCAGACATCTCTAAGGGGTTTGACTACTGTTTGTTTGATCCTGGTCTGGATCACACTGGACTGACTGCTCAAGATCATTGCATGTAGAAAGCCAAGCCTCCATACTCACATGTGTCCCATTAGACACATTAGTGATGGGTTCGAATCCCATCACTGCCATCACTATTTTCAAGTTAAAGGAGAAAAGGGTTAATAGGAACCGGTAGGACAACTGAGCAGCATGATGGTGCAGTGGTAGAGTTGCTGCCTTACAGCGCCAGAGACCCGGATTTGACCCTGACTATGGGTGCTGGCTGTCCGAAGTTTGCATGTTCTCCCATGACCTGCGTGGGTTTTCTCCGGGATCACTGGTTTCACCCACATTCCAAAGACATACAGGGTTGAAGGTTAATGGGCTCGGTATAATTGAAATTTGTCCATAGTGTGTGTAGGATAGAGTTAGTTTGCGGTTGGCACGGACCTGGTGGGCCGAAGGGCCTGTTTCAGTGCTGTACTGTATCTCTAAACTAAACTAAAAACTAATTAGTCTGAAGAAGGGTCTCGACCCGATACGTCACCCATTCCTTCTTTCCTGGGACGCTGCCTGACCCGCTGAGTTACTCCAGCATTTTGTGATACCTTCGATTTGAACCAGCATCTGCAGTTATTTTCCTAAAAAACTAATTATGGTGTAAACGTTATTTCTATTGATAATCCAAATCCATTAATAGGCTGGCAATCAAAAATTGAAATTAGAACAGACAAAGAAGGTCACATTTGTGATTTTCAAGTTTTCATTAACATAATATAACTGTCATGTGGGCACAATGATGTAAAGTTAGTAAGATTGATAATATTGATTCATGCATTTTGCTTTATATTTTGGCAGCTGATGACATAGAACTTTCAATGGTACTCATATCATATCATATATATACAGCCGGAAACAGGCCTTTTCGGCCCTCCAAGTCCGCGCCGCCCAGCGATCCCCGCACATTAACACTATCCTACACCCACTAGGGACAATTTTTTTTTTTACATTTACCCAGCCAATTAACCTACATACCTGTACGTCTTTGGAGTGCCATTGATAAATCGTTTACCGAAAATACAAACAGTAAATATTGAAATAGAAATAAACATTGATTTTACCGGTTGAAATGATTAAAAAGTAAAAAATGTACTCTGCCCATTATAGTCCTGGTTGATCTGTATCCTAATTCCTGCTTTCCACTTTTGATCTGTAATCCACTGCACTCAGATCAAACAAAAATGTCCCCTGATCTCGTCGTTGTTCACTTCAGACTTGTTTGCTTTTCTGAGATAATGAATGACACATTTTACCGTGTTCTGTGTGAAGAATGTATTCCATGATCTCAATATTAAAGAGCTAAGCTCTGAACCATGACCAGATGACTGTAAAACCTCTTTTAAAGTGCTCTTGAAGTGCTATTCCTTCCACTATATCAATTCCACTGGCTTTCATTGCCACGCTGCCACAGAAAAGCAGCCAACATAATCAAAGAGCCCCTTGATTCTTTCTTCGCCATGCTCCCGCCTGGCAGAGGGTACAGAAGCTTCTGAATGGTCTTTCCATAACTTAGAGTATTGCCGGATTCACCTCTACCCTATCGCGGACATTGGACTTTGTCTATAAAACCTATGCCCTACAATGCTGAGAACCATCTTCCCTTTTGCACAAGGACAGGCCCTATGATGCCAAACATGCCACCAGTATGTATAATCAAGGACTCATCACACCCGCGGCACTCCTTATTCTCCTCTCTCCCATCAGGCAAGAGGTACAGAAGTGTGAAAAAGCTTTTCACTGTGCCTCGTGGCACGTGACAATAAACCATACGAAACTAAAAAAACTAAGCTAGACCATCCCTCGATTCCCTGCAAGTTGACGTGCATATCTAAAAGCCTTCTACCTGCCACTATACATCTGCCTCCACCATAGCCCCATGGCAGCATGTTCTAGGCATTCTCCAAGCTCTGTGTAAAAACACTTCCCCCACACATCTTTAAATGTGCTCCTCTCACCTTAAACCTATGCCATCTGGAGGTTCTGACTGCCAACCCGAGCTATGCCCCTCATAATTTTGAATATTATAATAATAATAATAATAATAATGCATTTTATTTATATAGCGCTTTTCATTTACTCAAAGACGCTTTACAGAGATTTTGAGAACATAGGGAAATGAATAAATAGATAAATAAGTAAATAAATAAATGAACAGAGAAAGGAGACAGAGGGTGAGGTGACCTTCAGTGGTTGAAGGCAGTACTGAACAGGTGAGACTTCAGTGGTTTTGAATGTGGTGAGTGTGGAGGAGTCTCTAACGGTTTGGGGTAATGAGTTCCATAGGGTGGGAGCAGCGATGGAGAAAGCCCTGTCCCCCCCAGGATCTGAGTTTAGTCCGGATGTGGGGGGATAGGAGATTGGCAGCAGCAGAGCGGAGGGTGCAGGTGGGAGTGTGCCTGTGGAGGAGGTCAGTCAGGTAGGATGGGGCCAGGTTATGGAGGGCTTTGTAGGTCATGAGGAGGATTTTGTACTGGATTCTCTGGGGGATGGGGAGCCAGTGGAGTTTATAAAGGACGGGGGTGATATGGCCACGGATCGGGGTGTGGGTGAGTAGACGGGCAGCGGAGTTTTGAATGTATTGAAGTTTACTGATGATTTTTGAGGGTGAGCCATAGAGGAGGCTGTTGCAGTAGTCCAGACGGGAGGTGATGAAGGCGTGGATGAGGGTTTCTGCAGTTGTGGAGGAGAGGGATGGACGGAGACGGGCAATGTTTTTGAGGTGGAAGAAGGCTGTCTTGGTGATGTGTTTGATGTGTTTGTCGAAGGACAGGGTTTGATCAAGGATGATTCCAAGATTCCGGATGTGAGGTGAGGTGGATACTGGGAGACCATCAATGTTGAGGATGAAGTTTTGGGTGGATTTGGTGAGCGTATTTTTTGTATGTATTTTTTCCATGTTTTGTGAATTTTAATATAATTTTTAGATCTTGTATGCACAATATGAGCCATAGACACACACCATGGCCTAAACTCAAGCAGGTGGTACTAGTGTGAATGGTGAATCTTGGACAGCGTGGACAAATTGGCCCAAATGACCTGTTTCCATGCTGTACTTTGACTTTATTTCATACGTTATTCTAATATCTTAATCGTTTATCCTTTAAGTACATATTTAAAAAATGTGATTTCTTTTAATATTGTATCTTACTTTAATGTTTTTTTAAATCTATGTATCAGACACAATTTAAAATGCAGACCAACTTAGGGGAAACAAGAACCAGAGGACATAGGTTTAAGGTGAGGGGGGAAAATTTATTAGGAACTTGAAGGGCAACCTTTTTACACAAAGGGTGGTGGGTATATGGAACAAGGTGCCGGAGGAGGTAGTTGAGGCAGGTACTATCACAATATTTGAGAAATATTTGGACAGGTAGATAAATAGGATAGGTTGTGAGGAATATGGACCAGGCACAGGCAGATGGGACTAGTGTAGATGGGGCATGTTGGTCGGTGTGGGCAGGTGGGACTAGTGTAGATGGGGCATGTTGGTCGGTGTGGGCAGGTGGGACTAGTGTAGATGGGGCATGTTGGTCGGTGTGGGCAGGTGGGACCAGTGTAGATGGGGCATGTTGGTCGGTTTGGTCGGTGTGGGACTAGTGTAGATGGGGCATGTTGGTCGGTTTGGTCGGTGTGGGACTAGCGTAGATGGGGCATGTTGGTCGGTGTGGGCAGGTGGGACCAGTGTAGATGGGGCATGTTGGTCGGTGTGGGCAGGTGGGACTAGTGTAGATGGGGCATGTTGGTCGGTGTGGGCAGGTGGGACTAGTGTAGATGGGGCATGTTGGTCGGTGTGGGCAGGTGGGACTAGTGTAGATGGGACATGTTGGTCGGTGTGGGCAGGTGGGACTAGTGTAGATGGGGTATGTTGGTCGGTGTGGGCAGGTGGGACTAGTGTAGATGGGGCATGTTGGTCGGTGTGGGCAGGTGGGACTAGTGTAGATGGGGCATGTTGGTCGGTGTGGGCAGGTGGGACCAGTGTAGATGGGGCATGTTGGTCGGTTTGGTCGGTGTGGGACTAGTGTAGATGGGGCATGTTGGTCGGTTTGGTCGGTGTGGGACTAGTGTAGATGGGGCATGTTGGTCGGTGTGGGCAGGTGGGACTTGTGTAGATGGGGCATGTTGGTTGGCAATGGCACGTTGGGCTGATGGGCCTGTTTCCATGTTGTATGATTCTCTCTGACTTTAACTCTCACAGTCTTTGCCAATGAAATATGGCTCTGCCCCCCAGCATTGCTTCCTGTCAAACGTCTCACATTGTTCTGAAGGCAGGTCCTCAACAGTGCACCCTCTGGGCCTTAGCTGTTGCTCAGTGTTTGCTATGTCCCATTGTCCGACAGGACCCATGATTAATGCTGGAGTAAGGAGAACTGTCTTTTCCCAAAAACCATCAGGGTCTTGAATGCTGGTAGAGCTGCTGCCTCACAGCTCCAGAGACTCAGGTTCAATCCCAAGCTCAGGTGCAGCGTGTGTTGAGTTTGCATGTTCTCCCTGCATGGGTTTCTCTGGCATGGGTTTCTCTGCATGCTCCGGTTTCATCTCAAAGACGTGCAGGTTTGTAGGCTAATTTACCTCTGCAAACCTTGGTGGCACGGTGGCATAGTGGTAGATCTACTACCTTACAGCGCCAGAGACCCGGGTTCGATCCTGACTACGGGCGCAGTCCGTACGGAGTTTTTGTACGTTCTCCCCGTGACCTGCGTGGGTTTTCTCCGAGATCTTCAGTTTCCTCCCACACTCCAAAGACGTACAGGTTTGTGGGTTAATTGGTTTAGCATAAAATGTAAAATTGTCCCCAGTGTGTGTAGGATTGTGCTAATGTGCAGGGTTCACTGGTCGGTGTGGACTCGGTAGGCCGAAGGGCCTGTTTCCATCCTATATCTCTAAACTAAACTGCCCCTTGTGTGTATAGTGGATGGGAAAGTAGAACGAGTATAAACATATGATCGATGGTCAGCATGGACTCAGCTGGCCAAAGGGCCTGTTTCAAGCCTGAATCTTTCAAGGAAACAATACTAACCTCAACCATGACTTTCTATGGACTGTCTTTGGTTGCACTAAGAACTTCAGGTTCTGTTTACACTAGCATTGGGGTTATTAATTTATTGAATTTTTGTTTATTATATATTCTATGTGCGTGCATTGTATTTACAAGCCTGTTATGTTGCTGCAAGTAAGAATGTCATTGTTCCTTTTTCATACATATGACACTCTTGATAATTGACTCTTGAGGTTGGGTTGGCAAATCTAGGTATTGACCAAGTCAAACGTAGATGAATTGAGTTTTGATAGCCTTGACCCAATGTCAAGAGGGCATAGACCAATATCATTAACTAGGTCAGAAGTTCGATGCAAAAGGGAAAGTTTTGTTCTCGAGATCCGAGATAGCTGAACAGGAAGTAATAGTCACCCAGTGGACAACGCTGGACAACAGTGCAACAAAAGATTTTGGAAGGTGGTTGAATATAGAGAATACAATGACCTTTACCAAGCATCCAATTTTATTGCATTTGACCCAGGATTTTTTTTTTAACTGACACAGAGTAAGTAAAGATGGAAAGAATGTTATTTCTCCAACAATTTCACATCTCACCTTGATGAACTCAGAACGGCAAGGATAAAGAAAAGCTTATGTATTTCACTTCAAAGTGTTGGAGTCATTGTAATGTGGCCACCTTTGACACTGAAGTAAATGGTTTCTCAAAGGTCCTATTGAATGCAGGTGACAAATAATTGGAGATTATATTCCGCAGCCCAACCTCTATATTGACCACAGATTCCAGCAATCCCTGCGAATTCTTGATGCAGGGTTAATCGGTGAAAAGTTCATTCATATTTATCTAAACACATCCACCTGCCATGAAGTTTTTTAATACACTTTCCTGGCTTCCCCCAGGGGTTCTGTGAAGTTCAAATTGTAATTGCTCTGAAAATGAACTGTTCGCTGTTCCAATGTGCAGTGGTTTCAAGGGCATCTTGAGCGATAGTGCTGGAGCTTTCACCTATCACTGGACCAGACATCACGCTTCACCAGGAAAGCAGCTCACATGTGTAGCTCAAATGCACACTCACGTAAGTACACACATACACACACCTGCCGTGAACACACCCACACAAATACACACACACACACACACACGTACACATAGATGCCTATCGTGTACACACACACACAGATACCTTTCGTGAACACACACACATTTATATATTGCCATCCTGAACACACACACAGATGCCTATCATGAACACGCACACACACACACACACACACGCACACATAGATGCCTTTCGTGAACACATGCACACACAAATACACACACATATACACACACACACACACACACGCACACATAGATGCCTTTCGTGAACACATGCACACACAAATACACACACATATACACACACACGCACGCACACACGCACGTACACACACACACACAAGTCTATTGTGTACACACACACACACACACACACACACACACAAAACCAAAAAACAAAGTGCAGGAGGAACTCAGCAGGTCAGGCAGCATCTGCGGAGGGAAGGAATAGACAACGTTTCGGGTCCCCAGACTGATTCCAAATACACGGATTCCCACACATACACAATTAAATGCACATTCATAGGACATATACATACAAATGCACACATTTGCCCATAACTTTCAATGTTAGAAGCTGATTCCAGAACGTTGCAACAATACCATGGAACTACCTGTTGTGCATGGATGACAATAAATTTGACTTGACTTGATTTCACTCTTCTTCAGCTAATTCTTCTGCTAATGCTGAAAATGTTAGTTTAGTTTAGAAATACTGTGTGGAAACAGGTCCTTCAGCTCACTGACTGCACGCCAAGTATCGATCACCTGTACATTATTTTTATGTTATCACAATTTTGCATCCTACACACTAGGGGCAATTTTACAGAAGCTAATTATCCCACCAACTTGCACGTCTTGAGACGGGAGCACCAAGAGGAAAGCCACGCGGTCACGCGGAGAACATGCAAACTCCGTGCAGACAGCCATAGTCATGATGGAACCTGGGTCTCTGGTGCTGTGAGGCAGCAACTCTAACACAACGCCATTCTGCCACCTGAAATAGAAATAGAAAACCGACATTTTATTAGCCTTCTGTATCACTTGCAATACCTGTGTTTAATGCATGGGAACATTTCAGATGTCACAGTGGTAGAGATGCCAGAGACCTAGGTTCCATCTGACTATGAGTGCTGTCTGTATGGAGTTTGTTCATTCTCCCTTTGACTGCATGGGTATTCACCAGGTTTCCTATAACACGCCAAAGACGTAGGTTTGTCTGAAGATGGGTCTTGACCCGAAACGTCACCCATTCCTTCTCTCCCGGGATGCTGCCTGACCTGCTGAGTTACTCCAGCATTTTGTGAATAAATCGATTTGTACCAGCATCTGCAGTTATTTTCTTATAGATTTGTAGGTTAATTGGCTTTATTAAAAATTGTAAATTGTCCCTAATGTGTAGGATAGTGTTTGTGTATGGGGTGATTGCTGGTCGAAACAGACTCAGTGGGCCGAAGTGCTGAAGGGAAGAACATAGGAAGGTACAATAGACCTTTATCCTGCGTCTGTATACAGTGGATGGCTTGATTGACTTTGGACTTTAGAGACACAGCCTGGAAACAGACCCTTCGGCCCACTGAGCCCGTGCCGACCGGCAATCACCCCCATACACCCCATACGAGCACTATCCTACACACTAGGGACAAGTAAAGGCAGTGAGATCTCTATAATACAGCATTCTGTGGCGTGCAGCGTAGGTTCACCAGGTTAATTCCCGGAATGGCGGGACTGTCGTATGTTGAAAGACTGGAGCGACTAGGCTTGTATACACTGGAATTTAGAAGGATGAGATGAGATCTTATCGAAACGTATAAGATTATTAAGGGGTTGGACACGTTAGAGGCAGGAAACATGTTCCCAATGTTGGGGGAGTCCAGAACAAGGGGCCACACAGTTTAAGAATAAGGGGTCGGCCATTTAGAACTGAGATGAGGAAAACCTTTTTCAGTCAGAGAGTGGTGAAGGTGTGGAATTCTCTGCCTCAGAAGGCAGTGGAGGCCAGTTCTCTGAATGCATTCAAGTGAGAGCTGGATAGAGCTCTTAAGGATAGAGGAGTCAGGGGGTATGGGGAGAAGGCAGGAACGGGGTACTGATTGAGAATGATCAGCCATGATCACATTGAATGGCGGTGCGTACAGGCTCGAAGGGCCGAATGTCCTCCTCCTACACCTATTATCCATTCTCTCCGTCTGAACAATATTCTGCATTTGTTGGTTAAAATGCACCTCACGTTACCTGACTTGCTGCCAAGAATGACAGCGTCTCTCTGGGTTAGTGTTTGCTCCCACCCACCCATTATGTCACTCCAATGTAATTAGTGCGGTTGCCAGCTGTCCTGTATTGTAGAGGAATTATTTTATCAGCGAGGAACGTTCTCTGTCTCGGGGGACATTGATCTGGGATGAAGATGTCGTGCAAGCAGGGACAGGAATCCCAAGGAAAACACTTCATCTTTGAAAGGAATGGCCAGTGAGATAATCACGCAGCTGATGCTGAGCTCTTTTGTTCCGTTGGTGTCTTGGAGCTCACGGCCGAAGGTAAGTACTTGACCCTCCTCCATGTTTAGTTTATTTTAATTTATTGTCATGTGTACCAAGGTACTGTGAAAAGGTTTTGCTGCGTGCAAACCCAGTCAGCAGAAAGACACCTGGTTACCATCGAGCTGTCCGCACATACAGGATGAAAGGAAGAATGTTTGGTGCAAGATAAAGTCTAGCAAAGTGCGATTAAAGATTGTCCGAGGGTGCCCAGTGAGGTAGATGTCAGGACCGCTCTCCAGTTGTTGACAGCATGGTTCTGTTGCCTGATAACATGTGGGTAGGAACTGACCATGAATCTGGAGGTGTGCATCTAGGAGAGGGGAGAAGAGTGAATGTCCATGGTGAGACTCATCCCTGATTATGCTGGTGACCTTCCGGGAATTAACCTAGTGAACCTACGCTGCACGCCCTCCATAGCAAGAATATCCTTCCTCAAATTTGGAGACCAAAACTGCACACAGTACTCCAGGTGCGGTCTCACCAGGGCCCGGTACAACTGTAGAAGGACCTCTTTGCTCCTATACTCAACTCCTCTTGTTACGAAGGCCAACATTCCAAGATGGTGAGAGTCGTTGGGGTCATTCCAAACCTCCTGCCGTCTAAGGATGTAGACGTTGGTGTGTTTACTTGGCCATGCATGCACCACGCAATCCTATCCAAAGCCTGGCCCCTGGCTCACAGAATAAAACATAGAACAAAGAACAGCACAAGAACAGACCCTTCGGCCCACAAGGTCCCTGCTGAACATAATTTCTAGATTATTTCTCATCTACCGGTGCATAATCCAGATCCCTCCGTTCTCTGAATATCCATGGACCAAGTCTCCCCTCAACCTCTGACGCTCCAGAGACAACAATCCAAGTCTGTCCGACCCCTCCCTGTACCCGAGAGCCTATAATCCAGGCAACATTCTGTTTAACCTGCTCTACACCCTCTCCTGATCGCAAACATCTTTCCTGGAATGGGGCAACCAGACCTGTACACAATACTCCAAATGCGGCCTAACCAAAGTACCATGGAACTGTATCGTGACTTCTAACAGTTGCACATCTTTCATAAAAACTTGGTAGTGGGTTTAATGCTGAACGCCATTGTTGACGTTGCAACAGACAACACAACCCAAAATCACAAGCAATTTATTGAGATCAGAGAGGCATGTGATCATATTTATGAAACTTCCCCAACACCTCAATAAAGGTGCCAGCCTGATTTGCTATGAAATCATGCAATAATCAGAAATCAAGTAAAAATGTTTTAGCAAACCTAATGAGTCAATATAAATAAAAATGATTTCTTTAATTTGGGAATTGTGGAGATGATCTGGATTTGCTGATTGAAATCGCACTGTGAAATGGTTTTGCACATTTGATGTCTTTGCATGAAATCTTTCTGTCTGGTGGTTTAAGAAAAGCATTACTGCTTTGAGATAAGAAATACTTTGTGTTTATGAAACATCTTATCACATCCGCAAGACATTGTAAAATGTTTGGCAAACAGTTATTTATATTGCAAAATGCAGTTGAATACTGATACGGTTTCACCAAAATTTACACACAGCAATGTGGATAGGGTGGTGAAGAAGGCGTTTGGTATGCTTGCCTTTATAAATCAGAGCATCGAGTATAGAAGTTGGGATGTAATGTTGAAATTGTACAGGGCATTGGTGAGGCCGAATCTGGAGTATGGTGTGCAGTTCTGGTCGCCAAATTATAGGAAGGATGTCGACAAAATGGAGAGGGTACAGAGGAGATTTACTAGAATGTTGCCTGGGTTTCAGCACTTAGGCTACAGAGAGAGGTTGAACAGGTTGGGTCTTTATTCTTTGGAGCGTAGAAGGTTGAGGGGGGACGATAGAGGTTTTTAAAATTTTGAGAGGGACGGACAGAGTTGACGTGGGTAGGCTTTTCCCTTTGAGAGTGGGGAAGATTCCAACAAGGGGACATAGCTTCAGAATTGAGGGACAAAGGTTTAGGGGTAACATGAGGGGGAACTTCTTTACTCAGAGGGTTGTGGCTGTATGGAATGGGCTTCCGGTGGAAGTGGTGGAGGCTGGCTCGATTTTATTATTTAAGAGTAAATTGGATAGGTATATGGATAGGAGGGGATTAGAGGGTTATGGTCTGAGTGCAGGTAGATGAGACTAGGTCAGGGAGAATGGTCGGCGTGGACTGGTAGGGCCGGACAGGCCTGTTTCCACGCTGTAGTTGTTATATGTTATATGTTATATGTTATATGTACCACAAACAGCAATAAATACAAATGTACAATTAAGCTCCTTTTGGGAACATAAAATAGTGACTCTTACCGAATAGTGTAAGGCCTGGAATGAGAGGATGTGGAAAGGATGTTTCCACTAGTGGGAGAATCTAGAACCAGAGGACACAGCCTCAGGATAAAAGGACAAACCTTTAGATAGGAGATGAGGAGGATTTGTTTTTATCGGAGGGCGGTGAATCTGTGGAATTCATTGCCATGGCGAAAGAAACCAAGTTAGAGGGTATTTTTAAAGCAGAGATTGACAGATTCTTGATTAGTAAGGAGGTCACGGGTAATTGAGTGAAGGCAGGTGACTGGGGCAGAGAGGAAAAGATCAATAGACAATAGACAACAGGTGCAGGAGGAGGCCATTCGGCCCTTCGAGCCTGTACGCACCGCCATTCAATGTGATCATGGCTGATCATTCTCAATCAGTACCCCGTTCCTGCCTTCTCCCCATACCCCCTGACTCCGCTATCCTTAAGAGCTCTATCTAACTCTCTCTTGAATGCATTCAGAGAATTGGCCTCCACTGCCTTCTGAGGCAGAGAATCCCACAGATTCACAACTCTCTGACTGAAAACATTTTTCCTCATCTCCGTTCTAAATGGCCGACCCCTTATTCTTAAACTGTGGCCCCTGGTTCCGGACTCCCCCCAACATTGGGAACATGTTTCCTGCCTCCAACGTGTCCA
>NC_135971.1:31828707-31833707 GCF_053455715.1 Rhinoraja longicauda
AATATAAAGGAGGATAGCAAAAGTTTTTTTAGGTACGTGAAGAGGAAAAAAATAGTCAAGGCAAATGTGGGTCCCTTGAAGACAGAAGCAGGGGAATTTATTATGGGGAACAAAGAAATGGCAGACGAGTTAAACCGTTACTTTGGATCTGTCTTCACTGAGGAAGATACACACAATCTCCCAAATGTTCTAGGGGCCGGAGAACCTAGGGTGATGGAGGAACTGAAGGAAATCCACATTAGGCAGGAAATGGTTTTGGGTAGACTGATGGGACTGAAGGCTGATAAATCCCCAGGGCCTGATGGTCTGCATCCCAGAGTACTTAAGGAGGTGGCTCTAGAAATAGTGGAAGCATTGGAGATCATTTTTCAATGTTCTATAGATTCAGGATCAGTTCCTGTGGATTGGAGGATAGCAAATGTTATCCCACTTTTTAAGAAAGGAGGGAGCGAGAAAACGGGTAATTATAGACCAGTTAGTCTGACATCAGTGGTGGGGAAGATGCTGGAGTCAATTATAAAAGACGAAATTGCTGAGCATTTGGATAGCAGTAACAGGATCATTCCGAGTCAGCATGGATTTACGAAGGGGAAATCATGCTTGACAAATCTACTGGGATTTTTTGAGGATGTAACTAGGAAAATTGACAGGGGAGAGTCAGTGGATGTGGTGTACCTCGACTTTCAGAAAGCCTTCGACAAGGTCCCACATAGGAGATTAGTGGGCAAAATTAGAGCACATGGTATTGGGGGTAGGGTACTGACATGGATAGAAAATTGGTTGACAGACAGAAAGCAAAGAGTGGGGATAAATGGGTCCCTTTCGGAATGGCAGGCAGTGACCAGTGGGGTACCGCAAGGTTCGGTGCTGGGACCCCAGCTATTTACGATATACATTAATGACTTAGACGAAGGGATTAAAAGTACCATTAGCAAATTTGCAGATGATACTAAGTTGGGGGGAAGTGTGAATTGTGAGGAAGATGCAATAAGGCTGCAGGGTGACTTGGACAGGTTGTGTGAGTGGGCGGATACATGGCAGATGCAGTTTAATGTAGATAAGTGTGAGGTTATTCACTTTGGAAGTAAGAATAGAAAGGCAGATTATTATCTGAATGGTGTCAAGTTAGGAGGAGGGGGAGTTCAACGAGATCTGGGTGTCCTAGTGCATCAGTCAATGAAAGGAAGCATGCAGGTACAGCAGGCAGTGAAGAAAGCCAATGGAATGTTGGCCTTCGTAACAAGAGGAGTTGAGTATAGGAGCAAAGAGGTCCTTCTACAGTTGTACCGGGCCCTAGTGAGACCGCACCTGGAGTACTGTGTGCAGTTTTGGTCTCCAAATTTGAGGAAGGATATTCTTGCTATGGAGGGCGTGCAGCGTAGGTTCACTAGGTTAATTCCCGGAATGGCGGGACTGTCGTATGTTGAAAGGCTGGAGCGATTGGGCTTGTATACATTGGAATTTAGAAGGATGATAGGGGATCTTATTGAAACATATAAGATAATTAGGGGATTGGACACATTAGAGGCAGATAACATGTTCCCAATGTTGGGGCAGTCCAGAACAAGGGGCCACAGTTTAAGAATAAGGGGTAGGCCATTTAGAACGGAGATGAGGAAGAACTTTTTCAGTCAGAGGGTGGTGAAGGTGTGGAATTCTCTGCCTCAGAAGGCAGTGGAGGCCAGTTCGTTGGATGCTTTCAAGAGAGAGCTGGATAGAGCTCTTAAGGATAGCGGAGTGAGGGGGTATGGGGAGAAGGCAGGAACGGGGTACTGATTGAGAGTGATCAGCCATGATCGCATTGAATGGCGGTGCTGGCTCGAAGGGCTGAATGGCCTACTCCTGCACCTATTGTCTATTGTTGTTGATGTGCCTTGTTATGTTATGTTATATTATGTTATGTTAAATGTTGTTTATATGCTATTCGGAAAAAGCAATAAAAATGCTATTTTATAAAAAAGACACTTGGACAGGTACATGGAAAAGTTTGGAAGGAAATGGGCCAAGCGTGGGCAAATGAGACTACTTAAACTAGAGGATCTGAGCCGACATTAATGAATTGGGACAAATGATTTTTTCCCTGCTGCATGACTACACATGATCTTTATCCTCCATCCCCTGCAGGCCCATGAGCTTATCTGTAAACCTCTCCGATGCCACTAATGTATCTGTTTCTTCACCACCCATGGCAGGATGTTCCAGGCACCCATCACCCTGTGTTAAAAAAACTAGACCTACACATCGCCTTTAAACTTTGTCTCTCTCACCTTAAAGCTATTCCCTCTAGTGTTTGACAATTTCGTATTGGGAAAGAAAGTCTAACTGACCAGTCTCTCTACACCTCTCGTAACTTTATATACTTCTATCAGCTACCCTCTCTTTGTAGGTAATAGCCCATAATCCAGGCAAACATTAAACCCATGGCTTGAGTCAGCCTACAGAGACCTCCAACCTCTGTCTTGGTAAAATCAATGCAACCATCAATCTTACCTATGCCCCTCGTGATTTAATAAACCTCGGTAAGGTCACCCCTCAGCCTCCTTCACTCCAAAAAAGAAACAGCCCCCACGCATCCAGGCTCTCCTCACAACTTGAGCACTCCTGTCCCGGCAACATCCTTCTGCAGCCTCTCTATCTCAATCACAGACTTCCAATAACATGGTGACCAGAAATGCACATGATACTCGAGGTGTGGTCTCACCAATGTTCTATCCAGATGTAACGAGATGTCCTAACCCTTGACTCAATGTCCTGTCCAATGAAGACAACGACGCCATATGCCGTCTTCACCACTTTGTCTACCCAAAGTATCATATTCAAGAAATTATGTATTTGTCCCCCCAGGTTCCCTGAAAGTGGTGCAAAGCTGCAAAGAGTGCAGAGAAGATTTATGAGAATGTTGCCAGGATTTGAGGGCATGAGCTACAAGGATAGGTTGGCTAGACTAGAACTTTATTCCATGAAATGCAGGAGGCTGAGGGGTGAACGTATACAGATGTATAAAACCATGAGGGGGCAAGCTAGGGTGAATACACAGTCTTGTACCCAGAGTAGAGGCATGAAGAACCAGAGAACATGTTTAAAGTGAGAAGAGAAAGATTTAATAGGAACCTGAAAGGCAACATTTTCACTCAGTGATATTTGGAATGAGCAGCCAGAGGAGATACTTGAGGTTGGTACGATAACAACATATAAAAGACATTTGTAAAGGTATATGGACAAGAAACGTTTAGAGTTAGTTACACTGTAAGTGACAGGGCCCATGAGAGTAAATAACACTAAATGACAGGGTCAAGGAGTGGTGTAAGTAACACTGTAAATGACAGGGCCCAGGAGTGTAACACTGTAAATGACAGGGCCCAGGAGTGTAACACTGTAAATGACAGGGCCCAGGGGTGTAACACTGTAAATGACAGGGCCCAGGAGTGTAACACTGTAAATGACAGGGCCCAGGTGTGTAAGTAACACTATAAATGACAGGGCCCAGGTGTGTAACACTGTAAATGACAGAGCCCAGGATTGTAAACTAGGTTTAGAGGGATAAAGGCTAAACTCAGGCAGATGGGACTCATGTAGATGGGGCATGTTGGTCGGTGTGGGCATGTTGGGCCGAAAGGCTTGTTGCACATTGTATGACTCTATGACTCTCCCAGTCCGAGTTCCCTCTCTCACCTCAGCCTTTGTTTCCATCCGTTGATGAATGCTCCTGTGATTTTTCATCAGCTGTTTTCTCTGCCTCAGACATGGAGAGTCCATTGTTCTCGGTCAGTGTGCTTCCTAAAACATACACAATACTAAGAAGCATCATTGGACAGAGGGCTCTGACTATTGGATCTTAAATGGACAGAGGATGTTGAAGAACATCTACTGGACACATCCATACAACACCACGGGCAATGCAATGCATCTTCTATAATTTTAATGGACAATTATAATCGAACTGCCCACCACAGAATCCTCCAATCCAACCAACACCACCAATTCCATGCTTAAAAATGACACCAGCTCCTCCCACCCTTCTTCATCTAATCCCAGCACATTGAGCTCCTGTTGCAGTCCCCACATTTAGTTATCCAACCTTCCTTTGAATACTTGCACACACAAGAACCGCGCCAGTGGATATGTAATGTACATAGAGCATTGGATAGAAACTTCCACAGGACAATCGCTGTGCCAGACATTGGTCACTGGGCTCGGGATCAGTAATGGGCTAACGGCACACAGGGCCTGGGCAGCTGAAGACAAAGACATTAATTGTGAAGCTGTTAAATTTGTGGATAACATGTCAGAATTAGAGTGGCTGAGAGAGACAACCACTGAAGGTAATGGTGGAGCATATGTGATAAGAAGGGGCAAGGCCATGGAAGGCATTTAAAACCAGGTTATGAATTTTAAGTAACGGGTGAATGAGATTGGTGCATTAGGGAAATGATGATAGGTGAAATGTTGCCTTTGCTTTCAAACTGTCATAAACTTTCCATTTCTCTCCCTTCACTGCCCCCGAATACCGTCTGCAACTCAAACACCTCCTTCACATGCCCATCCATTCATTAGTATGTCTCTCTCACTCTGTGTCTCTCCAACTATTGTCTCTTTCATACCTTCTCCCCTCACTCTCCATTGGACAATCCCTCTCTCGATCCACATTTCCAACTGTTGCTCAGTTTGCCACTGTGACATTTGGCCAGTTATGTGGGACCCTGAAGTGGAAGATGCCTTATTCTCATTGAACTGCCATTATAAATATGATAACAGAACAGGGTAGAATTGAACAGTGGCGCATTTCCATTGGAACTGCAATGTCCACATATGCGAGAGTGAATTATTAAGATACTGCACGTAAACAGGCCACTCAGTCCAATAATTCAAAGATGGACACAAACAGCTGGAGTAACTCAGCGGGACCCGTCTAAAGAAGGATCGACATAAAATGTCACCCATTCCTTTTCCCCAGAGATGCTGCCTGTCCCAATGATTTACTCCAGCTTTTTGTGTATATT
>NC_135971.1:31834207-31846207 GCF_053455715.1 Rhinoraja longicauda
GAAGGGAGGGACAGAGGAACTATCTAAAGTTGGAGAAGTCAATGTTCATACCGCTGGGCTGCAAACTGCCCATGCGAAATATGAGGTGCTGTTCCTCCAATTTCCGGTGGGCCTCACTATGGCACTGGAGGAGGCCCTTGGCAGAAAGGTCAGACTGGGAATGGGAGGGGGAGTGGAAGTGCTCAGCCACCGGGATATCAGTTTGGTTAATGCGGACTGAGCGCAGGTGTTCAGCGAAGCGATCGCCGAGCCTGCGTTTGGTTTCGCCGATGTAAATAAGTTGACATCTAGAGCAGCGGATGCAATAGATGAGGTTGGAGGAAGTGCAGGTGAACCTCTGTCTTACCTGGAAAGACTGTTTGGGTCCTTGGATGGAGTTGAGGGGGGAGGTAAAGGGACAGGTGTTGCATCTCGTGCGGTTGCAGGGGAAAGTGCCCGGGGTTGGGATGGTTTGGGTAGGATGAGACGAGTGGACCAGGGAGTTATGGAGGGAACGGTCTCTGCGGAACGCAGAGAGGGGAGGGGATGGGAAGATATGGCCAGTGGTGGGGTCCCGTTGTAGGTGACAGAAATGTTGGTGGGTGATATGTTGGATCCGCTGGCTGGTGGGGTGGAAGGTGAGAACGAGGGGGATTCTGTCCTTGTTGCGAGTGGGGGGAGGGGGAGCAAGAGCGGAGCTGCGGGATGTGGAAGAGACCCTAGTGAGAGCCTCATCTATAATGGAGGAGGGGAAGCCCCGTTTCCTGAAGAACGAGGACATCTCGGAAGCCCTAGTGTGAAACACCTCATCCCGGGCGCAGATGCGGCGTAGACGGAGGAATTGGGGGTAGGGGATAGACTTTTTGCAGGGGACCGGGTGGGAAGAAGTGTAGTCCAGATAGCTGTGCGAGTCAGTGGGCTTATAGTAAATGTCCGTCAATAGTCTGTCTCCTGTGATGGAGATGGTGAGGTCCAGAAACGGGAGGGAGATGTCGGAGATAGTCCAGGTATATTTTAGGGCAGGATGGAAATCTAGAGGAGATCTAGTTGCTCAATCCCCTTTTTAAATGACTGAACATTGGGAGCGGCACGTGTGTTGGGTGGTAACATTCCATTCCCTTATTGTCCTAGGGTAAAGGGAATATCGGTAGCAAAGTTTATTGAAATTCAGCGAGTTGATTAAATAGGGACCGTTGTTTTGTCTTGTTTCATGGCAGTTGGTGCTCTGGGATGACGGAAGATTTGATGGCGTGATTTTGTGAATCTCTTTGTATATCGCAATATGTCTTAGCCTGATTCTGCGAAGCTCTTGGTTATCTCATCTGAGAAAAGTCAGCATATTATTCACATTTGATTTGCGCTTGTCATTACATACAAAGCGAGCTGCTCGGTGTTGTACTTTCTCCAGGGTGATCTTGTTATTGTTGTTATACGGATCCCATACAGCTCCACATTACTCCAATTTGGGCCTGACCTTGTAGGGGTTCTCTTTGACGGATGTACTACATGCGTGCAAATTTATTTTAAGAAGGCCAAGTGTTTTATTTGCTTTGTTAGACACTTGACCAATATGCGTCACCCAACTGAAATCTTTGCTTAATTTGACTCCTAGATATGGGTGATGGTCGACAGCAAGTAATATATGGCTACCCATGTTGTATTCCAATAGAAGTGGTTTAGTCTTGTGTGAGACATGCATGGTATGACATTTGCTTGTATTGAATGACATCTGCCAGGTTTTCCCCCACTCAAAGAGAGCATCCAGATCCTTTTGTAAGGACAAGCTGTCTTCTGGTGTTTTAATCGCTCTATAAATTATGGCATCATCTGCGAGGAGTCGAACTATGGACGAAACTGCATTTGGAATATCATTGATATACAGTAGGAAGAGCAATGGACCCATGACAGTTCCCCGTGGCACACCTGATGTCACAGGAGTTTCAATATATGTCTCCCCCTCCATGAGAACTCGCTGGTGTCTCCTTGTCAAAAAGATCTCATTCCATTTTAGGAGGTTGCCGTCTATTCCAACATGGTTGAGCTTGTACTGGAGCTGCTTGTGGGGAACCTTATCAAAAGCCTTACTGAAGTCTAATATAATCAGGTCAGTCTGACCCTTGTTATCGAGTGACATGGCGGGTTTCACATGATCAACCCTGGGAAAAGCCATGTTGGTGGTTTGTTAATACCTTGTGGAAGTCAATATGGCCCATGATATGTCAGTGGATTATATGTTCGAGAATCTTGCATGGTATGGAGGTCAGTGAAAGTGGGCGATAGTTTGCAGGATTTATCCTATCTCCTTTTTTATAGATGGGGACAATGTTAGCATTCAGCCAATCTTTGCTTTGCCTCTCGCAGTGTAATCAGTGTTTTGGGGGAACATTATGTGTGATGATACCATAAAAATGCAGAATATATCTCATCTATCAATTCACAGATTTTTCTTTTTTCTTTTTAAATGTTTCTGCAAGTTTCTGCCTACTAAAATGGCGCCATGACATACTACGGTTTTTAGGGTTGAGTGGTCTATCTTGCTCTGCTCTATTATCTTTGCCCACGACAAGCTGGAGAAGGGTCGTGGCCCCAAATTTCTCCCCATCCCCGTTCCTCACAGATGCTGCCTGACCCGCTTTTACTCTGCATAAGGTGACCGACTGGTAAGATCCCCGCGCGTCCCGTGATTAGCGGTCCCCGCACCCACCCCCCCCCCCCCCCTCCCGCCAGGCACGGTCGCACTTTTCCCACACCATTCTGCTGTTTTTATTTCATTTTTTTAACCAAAAATAGTTTTATTCAAGTATTTGCAATAATTTATAGTACCAAATAATTCCAAACAAAACCCACCACCACAATACAAATAAAACAAATTGTCCTTATACAACTATAACACCATCCTTATTAAGGATGCATTCCACACCCCGCAGTGCCAGCGGTCCTTGGCGCCATTCTGTTGGCGGACGAGGCCGCGGATCTGACCCGCTGCTCCGGGAAACGTCCCGTTTCCATACAATAGACAATAGACAATAGACAATAGGTGCAGGAGTAGGCCATTCAGCCCATCGAGCCAGCACCGCCATTCAATGCGATCATGGCTGATCACTCTCAATCAGTACCCCGTTCCTGCCTTCTCCCCATACCCCCTCACTCCGCTATCCTTAAGAGCTCTATCCAGCTCTCTCTTGAAAGCATCCAACGAACTGGCCTCCACTGCCTTCTGAGGCAGAGAATTCCACACCTTCACCACTCTCTGACTGAAAAAGTTCTTCCTCATCTCCGTTCTAAATGGCCTACCCCTTATTCTCAAACTGTGGCCCCTTGTTCTGGACTCCCCCAACATTGGGAACATGTTTCCTGCCTTTAATGTGTCCAATCCCCTAATTATCTTATATGTTTCAATAAGATCCCCCCTCATCCTTCTAAATTCCAGTGTATACAAGCCCAATCGCTCCAGCCTTTCAACATACGACAGTCCCGCCATTCCGGGAATTAACCTAGTGAACCTACGCTGCACGCCCTCAATAGCAAGAATACTTTTTTTGCGTTGAGCACACAAAGCGCGAAAAGCAACAGCGGGAAGAGACGAGCAAGCCACGCAATGTCCGAGCGGGTGCCCGAACTTCCAGTGCGGGCTCTGAGGATCGAGGTGAACGCGAGCCAGGACACTGAACCCACGGGAACTGATGGCAGACCGAACCGAGGCCAACAGAAGTAGGAAGCTCGGAGCGTTAGACTTGGGAGAGATTGAGACTAAGTGTGAACCTGAAAGCAAGATTAATTCAGGCTAAATAAGGCAGAGGTCAGTATAACCGAGAAACATCACAAATTGTCAGTCATTGCGAGTCTGAAGAATGGTGCGACGCAAAAACATCACCTATCCATGTTCTCCAGAGATGTTGTCTGACCTGCTGTTATTCCAGCACTTTGTGTCCTTTTTTGTGGACCAACATCTGCAGTTCCTTGCTTCTACTCTATAAACTGTCAAGCAATGGACTCGACCCTGCTCTGTTCACCTGAATCGTGGTTGATGTTCTGTCGCCCTCGCATCCCATAATTCCTTTAATATCCAAAGGTTCCACACCTTCGAATTTGTGCTACATGTTTCAATATCCAGTCTTATGCAATGCTCTGCCAATTTGCACATGGGTCTCGTAAAAACCCAGAGGATGATCAAATTGGAGGTTTTGCTTTCCAGTTTTTCCTTAAATTAATCACAATTTCTCAGTGGAACCTTCTTCCTGGCCGTTAGTTCCTACGCGGACATAACGAGTGGATACATTTCCTTCCTATTCCAAGTTCTTCTCCAGCCCAGAAGAGATTGCCTTAAATGTAACACAAAGTGCTGGAGAAACTCAGCGGGTCAGGCAGCTGGTCTGGAGACATGGGCTGGTGACATTTCATGCCGGCATCTTTCTTTGGATGCTGCCTGACACGCTGAGTTATTTCAGCACTTTGTCTTTTGCTCATGATTCCAGCATCTGTCGTTCCTTTTTTCACCAGAGTTGTCTTTTATCGTGGCATGGTACTCCCTTTCTCTGCTGCAGTCTCTGCTGTCCGTTCCCTCGATCATGCCACCATCTGTCGCTACTGCATTACTCTTTTCGCCCTGTACTTGAATGGACACATGTACCATGGACAGTGTGCACATATTCTCTGTAGTCTTTGTCTTCATTCAAACATGAGTAGGAACGTGTTCCTGAGGGATGAGCATTCGCCGACGTCCCTCTGCATCTCTCCATTTGGCTCTTTATCCGTCGTAGCATCCTGTTCCCCCCTCTGACCCTTTGCCCTTCTTTGAATCCTATTATCCCTGCTTTCAACTGCCTATTTCTCAACTCTTGTTTCTTCTGGAGATTGCCATAACGACTGCTCAATTTACAGCTGTTTTCACCATAATTTTCATTAAAGGTATGATTTCAGAGAAATCGCATGATTTTGTTTGCTGGAAGAGAAGAAGCAACACCCAGACACTGGGATTGAGGGCGCCAAGCGTTTTATTTCATTTTATGAATCATTGATTATTTGATTACTGAACAACTACAGAATAAAGCAGGGGAAGTTAGTACTTGGTTCTGGAAGAAATGTGCAGCTTCTCTCCAGGTCTGCACCATCTTCTGTTTCCCTCTTTTGATTCCCGCAGCCACCGCTCCCATTGCCCCACTTTCCATCGCCACTCTCATTGCCCCACGCTCTGGCACATATTCTATTTCCTCACTCGCTGCTTCTCTCCTCCTTTGTGTCCGTCACCCCACCACTGTTTCTCTCCATCACCTCTACATCTCTCTCCATGCTCTTCCTCTCCGTTATGTAACCGCTCGCCATCTCGTCATCCCTCTCCATCGTCTTTCCTCCTAACCTATACCTCCCTCTTTCCCTAATGTCTTCCCCATTCTCTGATGCCTGTGGTTCCCTCTCTCTCTGTGTAAGAAAAATTAATGTCCTTCCTTACTTAATTTTGATTGGAATTGAACAAGGTAACGGAAGGGTGCTTGGATGCGACAATTGGCATCACTCATTAACCAGGTGCAGAAGAGGTTCGTGGAAATCGGCAAAGTAAGACTAGATGTGTTACCTCTTGTCTGGGAATGTGTTGAAGGGTGGATGATAAAGGCAAGCATGAAATAGTGGAGGAGCTTACAAAACTTGTTTTACCTTCTGTGAGAAGTTACAGTAGACCACCCGCGCCCCCTCCCGCTGGTGGTATGGGAATGTTGCTGTAAATGGCGGGCTTATGACGCTGCCCGTCTACTCACACACACCTCAATCCGTGACCATATCACCCCCGTACTTTATAAACTCCACTGGCTCCCCATCCCCCAGAGAATCCAGTACAAAATCCTCCTCATAACCTACAAAGCCCTCCATAACCTGGCCCCATCCTACCTGACCGACCTCCTCCACAGGCACACTCCCACCTGCACCCTCCGCTCTGCCGCTGCCAATCTCCTATATCCCCACATCCGGACCAAACTCAGATCCTGGGGGGACAGGGCTTTCTCCATCGCTGCTCCCACCCTATGGAACTCACTACCCCAAACCGTTAGAGACTCCTCCACACTCACCACATTCAAAACATCGCTGAAGTCTCACCTGTTCAGTACTGCCTTCAACCACTGAAGGTCACCTCACCTTCTGTCTCCTTTCTCTGTTCATTTATTTATTTACTTATTTATCTATTTATTCATTTCCCTATGTTCTCAAAATCTCTGTAAAGCGTCTTTGAGTATATGAAAAGCGCTATATAAATAAAATGCATTATTATTATTATTATTATTATGATTGGCTCTGAGAGGGGATGGTGGCGCGAGCTGCCTAAAAGGTGAGATAGAATAATGTCGAGATGCCCTTATATTGTGTTTGACTTGTATTAACCATTTGTTGGTGAATAAGATTAACATAAATAAAAAGTATGTAATGACTAATGTAATAATTGGTACCCATGTAGTTGATAGATACTATTCTATGAAAATATTCTAACAAAAAAAAACAAAAGTTGTTTATTGCCCAGTAAATTGTCGGCCAGTTCTGCTGTGAAGTCAGAGAACTGGTGGGCAGTTTACTGCCGCCATTTCTACATGATATAATGCAATAAAATCTCGAAGCAAATCTGCTGTCTCTGCTTTTCTTTTTCCATTCATTTCCCTCTAAATTAATTTCTTCCACAGTCTCCTCATCACCTTTCTCTTACTGCTATTCCCTGATGGATACTCTTACTTTGTTCTGCCTCCCAGTTTTCAGATATCCTGATCAATACTTGATAGGGTGTATTCATTCTCCTTGATTTGTAGCTTCCGATGAGCCTAATCATTTCTCCCAGGGCAAGAAACTAACTTTCCGACGAATCATCAAAATTGCACTTCCAATTTCCATCCTGCTTGGACTATCTCCGACATCTCCCTCCCATTTCTGGACCTCACCATCTCCATCACAGGAGACAGACTAGTGACTGACATCTACTATAAACCCACTCACTCGCACAACTATCTGGACTATACTTCTTCCCTCCCTGTCTCCTGCAAAAAGTCAATCCCCTACTCCAAATTCCTCCGTCTACTCCGCATCTGCGCCCGGGATGAGGTGTTTCACACTAGGGCATCAGAGATGTCCTCATTCTTCAGGAAACGGGGCTTCCCCTCTTCCATTATAGATGAGGCTCTCACTAGGGCCTCTTCTACATCCCGCAGCTCCGCTCTTGCTCCCCTACCCCCCCCTCCCCATTCGTAACAAGGACAGAATCCCCCTCGTTCCCACCTTCCACCCCATCAGCCAGCGTTTCCAACAAATCATCCTCCAACATTTCCGTCACCTATAACGGGACCCCACTACTGGCCGCATTTTCCCATCCCCTCCCCTTTCTGCGTTCCGCAGAGACCGTTCCCTCCATAACTCCCTGGTCCACTCGTCCAATCCTACCCAAACCACCCCATCCCCGGGCACTTTCCCCTGCAACCGCAGGAGATGCAACGCCTGTCCCTTTACCTCCCCCCTCAACTTCATCCAAGGACCCAAACAGTCTTTCCAGGTGAGACAGAGGTTCACCTCACTTCCTCCAACCTCATCTATTGTATCCGCTGCTCTACATGTCAACTTATTTACATCGGCGAAACCAAACGCAGGCTCGGCGATTGTTTCGCTCAACACCTTCGCTCAGTCCGCCTTAACCAACCTGATCTTCCGGTGGCTGTGCACTTCAACTCCCCCTCCCACTCCCAATCTGACATTTCTGTCATGGGCCTCCTCCAGTGCCATAGTGAGGCCCACCGGAAATTGGAGGAACAGCACCTCATATTTCGCTTGGGCAGCTTGCAGCCCAGCGGTATGAACATTGACTTCTCCAACTTTAGATAGTTCCTCTGTTCCTCTCTTCCCCTCCCATTTCCCAGATCTCCCTCTATCTTCCTGTCTCCACCTATATCCTTCCTTTGTCCCGCCCCCCTGACATCAGTCTGAAGAAGGGTCTCGACCCGAAACGTCACCCATTCCTTCTCTCCTGAGATGCTGCCTGACCTGCTGAGTTACTCCAGCATTTTGTGAAACAAATACCTTCGATTTGTACCAGCATCTGCAGTTATTTTCTTACACTATCAAAGTTTGCACACAGATTGATTAGTAGGACTAGATGTTACAATCCCTAAGGTTTGCACTATAATTGACTGGTGTTGTCCTTGGGGGTGACCACTAGGTAATGTTGCTACCATTCAGACACATCTTCAGTTGTGTACCTCAATGTCACTGGGTGTTTCGGCCTTTTATCACAAGACACCCTCAGTCGAGGCAGGCCCACCGCAGGGTGATTAGACCTGGGTGTGTGTCTTACGGTTAGACTCCCTGTGGCAGCCCAGACAGCATCTCTAGATGTCAACTTCTGTACATCGACGAAACCAAATGCAGGCTCGGCGATTGTTTCGCTCAACACCTTCGCTCAGTCCGCCTTAACCAACCTGAACCACACAGTTCATTAATCAAACCTAGCGCACTTATAATTTTTTATTTAAAAAGCTTACTTGGATTAAGCCATATTCATTACAATGAAATGTCTACCAGATATACACACTTTAATATTCAGTAGCAACAACGTAATGTAATAAAATCAATGGCCCATTGGAAATGTACACACTACCTTTGAAAGGATAATGAGACAAACAATAACTGCTGGAGTACCTCAGCTGGTCAAGCAGCATCTCAGTGAGACATGGAGAGGCGATGCTTTAAAATGGGGGCAGAAAGCCGGTGAAGATATGGGGCGGGTCAAATCCTGTCAAGTGTCCCTCTCCACTTTCTCTCCAGATTTTCCTACCCTACTTTGAAGAAGGGAGCCAAACTGAAACGTCGTCTAGCCATGTCTTCCAGAGATGCTGTCTGACCCGCTGAATTACGCCAGCACTTTGTTCTTTAAAAAAATTCAGCATCTGTAATTCTTTGTGTTCTAATGTGAAAGGCTAAAGTTTGGATCAGGTGGTTTTTCACTCTTTTCATGCAATCGATGTTGAATATTTATCCTATTGCTTTTGGAAGACAAAGGTTATCAAGGAATGAAGAGCAGGGAGATATCTGGAATAAGAAGTGAGTATTAGACGTTTAGAGCAATAAGTAAAACATTCTTACAAAGAAAAGGGGGACACAAAATATCACTGACAGACATGATTAAGGATGAGACCAAAGCATTTTATTTGTACCCAGTGAAAGGATAGGATCAATTGGGGACCCATCTCAATGTGGAACCAGAGCGTGTGGATGAAGTCTCAAACTAATACTTTTCCTCTGTATTCACTAAAGGGAAGGACATTGCAATTGGTGAACCTTAAAACATGTTTAAAAAAAGGAAATATTAGATATCATCAAGGCCTTTAAGATGGATATACCCAGGGCTGCTATGAGGGGAAGGGGAGGAGATTGCTTTGAGCCTTGCAGAGATTCCTGCTGTTCATTCTCTATCAGTAAAGTGCAAGAAGGCTGGAGGACGGTGGCACGGTGGTGCAGCGGTAGAGTTGCTGCCTTACGGCGAATGCAGCGCCGGAGACTCGGGTTCGATCCTGACTACAGGAGCCATCTGTACGGAGTTTGTAAGTTCTCCCCATGACCTGCGTGGGTTTTCTCTGAGATCTTCGGTTTCCTCCCACACTCCAAAGATGTACAGGTATGTAGGTTAATTGGTTGGGAAAATGTAAAAAAAATTGTCCCTAGTGTGTGTAGGATAGTGTTAATGTGTGGGGATCGCTGGGCGGCGCGGACCTGGTGGGCTGAAGGGCCTGTTTCCGCGCTGTATCTCTAAATCTAAATCTAAAAAATCAAATGTGGTCTCTTTATTTCAGAGGTGCAGCGGGCATAAAAAAGGCTCAATCTACAATCTACTGTCACCCTATGGAACTCACTACCCCAAACCGTTAGAGACTCCCCCACACTCACCACATTCAAAACATCGCTGAAGTCTCACCTGTTCAGTACTGCCTTCAACCACTGAAGGTCACCTCACCTACTGTCTCCTTTCTCTGTTCATTTATTTATTTACTTATTTATCTATTTATTAATTTCCCTATGTTCTCAAAATCTCTGTAAAGCGTCTTTGAATATATGAAAAGCGCTATATAAATAAAATGTATTATTATTATTATTATTACTGTCAGTCATGGAGGAGAAGAAAAGCTGCACAGACACAAGAGATTTGTTGGGAAGAGATCTTATTTGATCAATCTGATTACATTTTTTTAAAGTCAATAAAATGTATTGATGAGGGCATTGAGGGTGCTGTGGTCTTTGACAGGGCATATAAGGGAAACTTATCATAGAGGTTCGAGCTCATGTGATCTTGAGGAAATTGGATCAACATTGGGCTTGGTAATAGGTGTCAGAGAGTGATATGGAGGATTGTTTTATGATCAGACGACCACGACCAATGTTGTGCCTCAGAGGCTGGTGATGTGGCCAGACTATTGAAAAGAAGCAATTCAGAATTGGGATCTGAATGCAGAAATCTGATTAGTAAGTTTAAGATGACATGAAAAATCATTCGTGAGCAGTCCAGTGTTGCTAGACTACTTCATATATTATTCATTTGTTGAGATGAACAAAGGGATGGCAGGTGGGAGTCACTGCCGATATGAGTAAGGTGCTGTGATTTGGGAGGACAAATAAGGCCGATATTTGCAAAATGTATGAAGTGTCATAGGGACTACGTTGGGACCATTCCGATAGGCAGGATCTGTCGGCGAGGCAGGTGAAAAGGAGAGCTGGTGTGACTTGGATGGGGAGAGGGGGATAGAGTCATAGAGTGATACAGTGTGGAAACAGGCCCTTCGGCACAACTCATCCACACTGGCCAACAATGTCCCAGCGACACTAGTCCCACTTATCTGCTCTTAGTCCATATCCGTCCAAACCTGTCCTATCCATGCACCCGTCTAACTGTTTCTTAAACGATGGGATAGTCCCAGCCTCATTTAACTCCTCCTCTGGCAGCTTGTTCCATACACCCGCCACCCTAGTGTGGAAAAGTTACCCCTCGGATGCCTACTCAATCTTTTCCCCTTCACCTTAAATCTATGTCCACTGGTCCTCGATTCCCCTACTCTGGACAAGAGACTCTGTGCATCTACCTGATCTATGTCTCTCATGATTTTGTATACCTCTATAACATCTCCCTTCATCCTCTTGCGCTCCATGGAAGAGAGACCCAGCCCACTCAACCTCTCCCTATAGCTCACACACTCTAGACCTGTCAACATCCTCGTAAATCTTTTCTGAACCCTTTCAAGCTTGACAATATCTTTCCTATAACATGGTGCCCAGAACTGAACACAATATTCTTAATGTGGTCTCACCAACGTCTTATACAATTGCAACATGATCGCCCAACCTCTATACTCAATGCCACAACTGCTAACAATGGCCTGTTTCCTGTATCATCGTTACTTTTTTGCATGTCTTTCATTTGCTGTTCTTTGTCTCTCCACATCATTGTCCATATCTCTCGTTTCCCTTTCCCGTGACTTTCAGTCTGAAGATAGTTCTCGACCCGAAACGTCACCCATTCCTTCTCTCCAGAGTTGCTGCCTGCTCCAGCATTTTGTGTCCAGTGACTGTGATGCACTGAGAGGAACTCCTCCAACTCACGGACACATATTCTCAGGCACGTTGAGCTCACGAATACCCCGAGAAAGACCATTGAAATGGAGCTCCCTCCTTCACGTTCCGTCTATCCACCCTCCATGTCCTGGGCACCATCATCAAATGGACGATGGACCGTCTCCATGAAGAACTAGCCTCATGAAACACAAACCAGATGCCCATACCAGCAACCAAAACCATCTACTAGAAGGACCATAATGGACCAGACATCAGTATAGAGTTGGGAGGTAGTTGCTCAGTATCGCCATCATTGGAATGAGATTCAGAGCAATTCTATTGTGGTGTTAACAGGCAGCTGGGGAACTGGTTAATGGCAAATATTTGTTGGGTGAGCTGGACTGCCTTCCACAGGCACGATTGACTGAATAGCCTTTTCCCGTGCTGTGGGTATCCCGG
>NC_135971.1:31846707-31857707 GCF_053455715.1 Rhinoraja longicauda
TATATAATCTCCATTTCTTTCTGTTACCTGCTCTTTCTTTCTGCATGCCGTTTCTTCAGCACGCCTTCTGCCACTAAGAAGCCATGTCCTCACATATTCTTCAGGGTTGAATTTTGACAGAGGAGGTCCCACCAATTTAATAAATAGAAGAATTGAGAGATGATCAGTTTGAAGTCTTGCACGTTGTGGTGACATGCAGAAATTACCAGCTGCTGAAAATCTGCAGAAACTATCTTCCCTTTAGATTCCTTGAATTCTCTGAAGGCTCTGACACAAAGCCGACCATTTAAGCCAAATTGTTCTGCCATTTCTTCTACATCATTATCCCCAAAGGTAAAAAGTGAATCTTCTGGAATATTGTTAATATCTAAATATTTCGATTTGTTAATTAACTTTTTACATTTATCATTGGAAGCTGTTGTAGAGTCAAGCAGCCTGGATTTCATATTATTGACCAAACTCCGCAAAAACTGTTGTCTATGTATAGTAGGTACTTTACCAGCTCTCAAATTTATTCCATTAAATATCATCTGGCTTGTTGCTTTCTCCACTTGAGTATAAAATGTTCCTGGCTTCTCTATTTGACATTCAAGACCCTTGATAGTTCGTTTAATTTCCTCATGTGCTTTACTAAGTGTACAATTTCGGTGCTGCAGTTCAAGTGACAAGTTCAGACAACTCTAGCAAACTGTCCATCAACAAGCCCAAATTATTTAGGAAAGCTGATGACACTAATACTTTTTTCAGCCCCTCGTACTTTGCTCTCTCTGCACTAGATCTTGAAGCATCACAGCGTGCTTTTCCAAAATGCTCCCAAATAGCTTTATAAGACTGCCACATTGCCTTTACAGTTCGGTAAGACGAAGCAACCCATCTCACACTGAAAACACGACCAATTTTCCACAGTTGACAGTGAAGAGCCTCAGCACATGCAGTTAACTCACCCTGATTCTTCGGAGACCTATGATATAAGGAATACAATTTATCACAAAATATCTGAAAATGATTAAAACCTGCAACTTCATTTATAGCATCACCTACACTGAGTTCAAGCCTGTGACTGGCACAGTGCCAAACAGTTGCATTAGGGAAATCATCAAGAAATAGTTTTGCAACCCCTGCATTTCGTCCTAACATTACTGATGCACCATCAGTTACAAGTTATATCACATTTTCTTTTAGGTACTGTATTGAAAAAACACCTCTTTGTAAGCAACTTAGAAGCCCATCATATATAGATTTTGCATTTGCACCAAGTTTCATATGTTCTAAGTCAAAATAGAATGATATAGGTTGGGAAGATTCACCAACTGCTGCTCTCAAGCAGACTACTAGAACAGTTTTCCCATTAATAGTTGTAGATTCATCAATCATAATAGACATTTTAGATTGTTTTGAAATTATATTTTCCACCACTGTCTTTCGCATCTGGTTCCCTATGTGGTGAGAAACATCTGCACATGACTTACGAGAGTGTAGAATGTACCCTAAGTTGATGCCGTTTCTTTCTTGCAGTTCAATGTCAGAAGACATATCTGTGTAGGGCCTACCTTTGTGTACAATATTATATACCGTTCTAAAAACTCAACCTGTTTTTGCTTCGTCCTTTTTCAGTGACATATACACTACATTTTCGATTGCTTTTTTTTCAGCAGTTTCATTGATTTTTTGGCATCTGATATGAGCTTCACTATTTTTGTGCTTAATAATCTTTTTTCTTAAACTCATTAACTGTTTTGCTTTGTCATCACTACATTAACACTGCACCACTCACGAGAAAATGAATTCCTTGTGTTCGTTCAAGTCCAAGATGACACTTGCTGCATACACTACATCCGAGTTTTCTATTTTTAACAATTAGCCAGGGATATTCTTTCTTTTTGTTTAAGTACATTTCTTGTGTCCAACGGTCTGGAAGGTCACATTTTTCAATATCTTTTGAAATGTCTTCACATGCAGCATCAGGCGAAACAGCTGCATCAGTTACATTATCATTTTCAAGTGCCTTTTCTGGCTGAGTGTTTTCATTATCATTTATTTCTTCATCGATCTGAAGACGCTGTCTTTTAAAGTATCTCAGTATGCTCATTTTCACAGAGGTACACAAATCTGAAATTTATAGATATTTGATAGTGATATATAATAAAATTTGATAGTGATATATAATAAAATATTTCCGCTTGCACTATTGTTTTGCTAAATAAAACCACCCACAATACAATATTCACCACTCACGATTTAGGCTAGAAAAAACTATTGATACTACTTATTTAATTTTCTCCTCATCCATTCTAATTTAACTGAAACAACTGAGGCACAGCGGCAGAGAGGCACAGAGGCGCAGCGGCAAATAAGATAACGTGGAATAATAAAATAACGTGACTTTACCTGAGCCCTCACAGTGAGTTTAAGAAAATCTCCCTTGAATTTTATTCAAAGGAACGTGGTGTCATTAGTACATGGTCAAAACACAATTACATTTACTGAGGAATGTGGATCGATGTATTGATGACACATTATATAACTACTACCTGTTTACTACTGGCTGTTAACAAGTGCTAACGGTGGCAGTTAACAAATCGTTTTCGTCTGAGTTGAATAAAGTGATAAACGACTCGAATTTTTCTGCAGTACTCATTAAACCCGAGCTGGAAATTGAAAACTAGGGGAACACCGTCCCCCTGCGTACCCCACCATTTACATCACTGATTCTAAAACTAGAGTGCCCCACACCAGGCCCCTCTTTGTTCTCCCACCATCCCTCACGGCGGTCCTCCGTCAAAGAGAACGCCTACAGGTCCTTGGTCAGGCCCAAATTGGAGTATCATGGAGCCGTACGGGATCCTTTCAACAACAACAAGGTCACCCTGGAGAAAGTACAACGCCGAGCAGCTCGCTTTGTATGTAATGACTACAAGCGCAAATCAAGCGTGAATAATATGCTGACTTCTCTCGGATGGAATACCCGAGAGCTCCGCATAATCAGGCTAAGACTTATTGCAATTTACAAGGAGATTCACAAAATCACGCCATCAAATCTTCCGTCATCCCAGAACACCAACTGCCATGAAACAAGACAAATACCTACATCATCAACTCGCTGAATTTCAATAAACTTTGCTACCAATATTCCCTTTACCCAAGATCGATCAAGGAATGGAATATGTTGACACCCAACACACGTGCTGCTCCCGATGTTAATTAATTTTAAAAGGGGATTGAGCAACTAGATCCCCTCAACTTGGTCCAAAAGGCCCACTTCAAAATTTAATCACTACTCTACTCACTCCGACCTGCTCGAGATAACCACTTATGAGGTGTTTGCGCAGTAATCAACCAGAACCAGAACCCATGCCGGGTCATCCATTGCTCTTCACGACAGTTCCCCCATGCCGGGTCATCCATTGTCTTCCCCTCCCCCCTTTAGGCCCCACCGCTGCCGAGGCTCCTTCGGCCCATTCAGGCTTTGCCGCCTGGCTTCTCCGCAGTCCGCTGTGGGGCAAGTCGAGCCTGTCTTTCTGCAACGTCACTCTGGGACTTTGATTAGGCTACATTTGGAGTATCATGTGCAGTTCTGGTCGCCTCCCTTACAGGAAGAATATGGACATTTTTGAACATGTACGCAACCTGTGTGAATGAGAATGCTGCTACCTGTAATGTTATCCCTTCCCCCTCTCTCCCCCCCCCCCCCCCCCCAAATCAGTCATGTATTTTCTCACTTATTAACTTCCCAATGTCAGAATTATGGAACTCGTTACCCATAGTTGTGTAGGACTGCAAAGTTAGAGGATGTGGTTTGTCACCACCGTTAAGTGCAGTGTGTGTTTTTCTTGCAAGCTGTCTTGTGTTAAAAAAAAATTAGACAATAGGTGCAGGAGTAGGCCATTCAGCCCTTCGAGCCAACACCGCCATTCAATGCGATCATGGCTGATCACTCTCAATCAGTACCCCGTTCCTGCCTTCTCCCCATACCCCCTCACTCCGCTATCCTTAAGAGCTCTATCCAGCTCTCTCTTGAAAGCATCCAACGAACTGGCCTCCACTGCCTTCTGAGGCAGAGAATTCACACCTTCACCACCCTCTGACTGAAAAAGTTCTTCCTCATCTCCGTTCTAAATGGCCTACCCCTTATTCTCAAACTGTGGCCCCTTGTTCTGGACTCCCCCAACATTGGGAACATGTTATCTGCCTCTAATGTGTCCAATCCCCTAATTATCTTATATGTTTCAATAAGATCCCCCCTCATCCTTCTAAATTCCAGTGTATACAAGCCCAATCGCTCCAGCCTTTCAACATATGACAGTCCCGCCATTCCGGGAATTAACCTAGTGAACCTACGCTGCACGCCCTCCATAGCAAGAATATCCTTCCTCAAATTTGGAGACCAAAACTGCACACAGTACTCCAGGTGCGGTCTCACCAGGGCCCGGTACAACTGTAGAAGGACCTCTTTGCTCCTATAATCAACTCCTCTTGTTACGAAGGCCAACATTCCATTGGCTTTCTTCACTGCCTGCTGAACCTGCATGCTTCCTTTCATTGACTGATGCACTAGGACACCCAGATCTCGTTGAACTCCCCCTCCTCCTAACTTGACACCATTCAGATAATAATCTGCCTTTCTATTCTTACTTCCAAAGTGAATAACCTCACACTTATCTACATTAAACTGCATCTGCCATGTATCCGCCCACTCACACAACCTGTCCAAGTCACCCTGCAGCCTTATTGCATCTTCCTCACAATTCACACTACCCCCCAACTTAGTATCATCTGCAAATTTGCTAATGGTACTTTTAATCCCTTCGTCTAAGTGAATTGAGTAAGTCTATATCTGGTCGTTGCATTCAACAGTTGCATTCATTGATATTCCAGCCAAAAAACAAGCAATTAATCCGAGCGTGACCTTGAAATATTTTTTTAGCAGTTCCTTCCCTGAAACTCGCGAGCCAAGTTGACTGCCCGAAGTTGAGTTTGCTGTTGGGGGGCTGGGTGTTGCGGGAAGCCATTGCGTAGCACTTTTAACGCCATAGAGTGTTGCGGTGTGGAAACAGGCCTTTTGGCCCAACTTGCCTACACTGGCCAACATGTTCTATCCGTGCTAGTGCCACCTGCCTGCGTTTGCCCCATCTATACATACTACTAAAACTCGGTTCAGTACTTGAATGCAGAGCAGTAACGCTGTACCAAGGTGGTGTTGGTCAGTGCACAGTTTGTAAGCAATTGCTTTGTGCCTATCTTATTTCCCCTCCTCTTTTGGTTTGGACTAGGCTGTTTGGATAGTCTTGCTGGTTATCCTACTTGGTGCTGTCTTACTGAGTTGCACGACTTAGTTTGGAGGGGCAAATTTGTTTTTAATGTGTACAGTTTAGTTGTAGTCTTCATTTCTGCAAAGGTTACAGGAAAAGCTGACAGCTAAATTTAATCTTTTTTCATCCAGTTATGTGGTGTTTTATTTATTTTGTTACAAAATAATTATGTTTTATATTGTAAAGACTGAACCAACGTGCCTGTTGATGCAGGTCACAAGAGTGTAGAGTGAGATTTTAACAAGTATTGTATATATAAAGATGCACAATTGAGAAGCATGTTTCTTAATGTAAAGGTGATTTTTATTTTTTATCTTAATCTGTAAAGTTTTTTTTCTACAGTCCGTTCTTGTTTTTTTTTGTTATTTGCAGAATTGGACCTCATGTAGCAGTTAACAACTTGTATGTGACAATGTATTTGTTAAACCTTGAGTTCTCAACGCTGTACAGTAAAAATGTTCTTTAAAGCCGCATCTGTTTATTAAATTGTTGGATTAGTTGCCTATTGTAGGGGTGAAAGATGAAACCTGATAATTAAGATGGTATTGCTTGCATAAATGTACTATTAAACGTGTAAGGAGTTGGTAAGTGAGAAGAGATATAAAGGGGCTTAATCAGAATAATGCAGGCTTTGTAAAGCTGATTTGGGGGGGATGATTTCCCACGTATTAATTGTGGTTATCTTTAGTTTACATGTAGCACATGAAATCCAGTCCCCCTCCAGACTGACCATTGATCACCTGTTTACACTGGTTCAGTTATCCCACTTATGTATCCACTTGCAACGTACTAGGGGCAATTTTATAGAGACCAACTAAACATCGGATGTGGGAGTAAACTGGGGCACCAGGGAGGAACCCATGTGGTCGCAGGGAGAACGTGCAATCTCCACACACAGTACCTGAGGCCAGGAGGTGCAATGAGGCAGGATACCTGCTGTGCCTGTCTATTGAGCGCAGGTGAAGCATATATAATTCCGGAGGTGTACAGGGGAGCAACTGAATGTTACAAATAAGGGAAAGCCTTACTGCACCATGGAAATGTAGCTGGTCAAGTGGATGGATTCTCAATTGGACATCCTATTATTTTGGAGATAACGATGTAATAAGATATATGGTAAATTTCACCACAATGGGATGATCTTGCAAAGATTAGGAGCATCTACTTGCAGGTAAGTATGTTGTATTAAGGTTTCAGTGAAGAAATAATGATTTGAAGATTAACATGCTCCTCGAAGCATAAAAGCAAGGATGTGCAGAGGTGTAAGTGTTGTTTAAGCAGTAAAAGTATGAAATAGGTAAGGGGAACTAGTGGAGAGGTCTGGCAAGAGTGTACAAAAATAAGGAGGCGCTCAAGGAAATTAGGAAGGCCAAGTCTAACGAAAGGCCACTGATAGCAGGATCAGGCAAATCTGAGATCCTCTGAAAAAGAATAATTGGATAATAAAGTAATCCCTGTGGAGTAAGAAGGTATAAGCGAGGGTACTAAATTAATAACTCATCAATATTTACAAAGGAAACAGACTTTGTAGCTGGTGAATTCACTGGAGAGGTAGGTGAAAGTCTGGTGCATGCATTCATAAATGAAAAGTATAACTGATGTTAAAGGTGATGGAATCCTCAGAGCCAGAAGGGATTTATCCCAGGGGAGAGGTTGCTTGGAGTGGCTGAGATTTTGCATATTTGATGTACACTCTACCTAATGCCTGATTGTTATTGAGTCTAGTCCCCTGGTAATTGTTCCCAGAGGTCAGCATGGATATGGTGGGCCGATTGGCTTTTTTCAATGCTATATACCACCATGAATAAATAACTGGTGCTGTCAGTGTGATGTTTGTACCATCTTTCTGTGACCGCATGGGTTTCATCGATGCTCCCCATCCAAATATGTGTCTAGATTAATTGGCCTCTAAATTGCCCCTAGTGTATAAGGAGTGGAAGAGAAAGTAGAACAACTACTGGATGATTGACTCGGGTTGGGTTTGGTTGAAGGGCCTGTTTTCATGCTTCCTTTCAATCAAATAAACTTAGGTCATGGACAGATGATTGGGGGGAAAAAGCGTGGGAGTGATGGCCTGCAATCTAAAATCCTCTGGTGGGTAATGGCTAGCAAGATGAGCACATTGGTGATAACTTTAAACATTCCCTAGTTTCTGGGCAGCACCACTAGGATGGCAACTGATTATAATGCAAAGAACAAGAGAACTAAAACATGAAACTGATGCAAATTGCAACACTGGAACAGCAATGGCTCGAAAGCCAGGCCTCCAGGTAAAGTTTACTACGATCTTTTCCATCTTGCCTGGCCCCTGTGCTACCTTTTGATTTAATGTGTTCATTGTAGATGTTGCACGGTATTATAAACTTTGCTAAAAAGAAAGTGTAACAATACTAAAACTCTGTTCACGTGGTTCCAAATTTCAAAGCATGGAGGGTTATCAGAGTTTTATTGCAACTGGGATTTGTGAAAGTCACTGCACAAAACTTAGATAGAATATGCATAGGGAATTATTCAAAGGATAGTTTGACTTGCCTGTGCCCCTCATACATGTTCTTTCGTACTTGGCTAATAAATTTCCTTTTAATCCTTGTAATCTATTGATATATGTTGCCTTTCAGATTTATTTTACAGTGATTGGGGATCATTGTTCAGATGTCTGACTTGCATTTTGCATGCACCTTCCCTTTAGAGATTGCATTTGAAGCTGCAACATTCTTGCTGTGCATCCTTTGTTCTTTCCCCTCTCAAAACCTGGGATGTATGTCATTGTGGTCTAGGTTCATCCACATTTAAAGCTGCTAGATCCGTTGGTATTGATGCCTTTTGTTTTTAAAAAAATGGCTGGCCAAATATGTATTCAGAGGTGGGGATGCTGTATTTTCCTTTCAAAATATTAAGTATAATTCAATTGCCTTCTTGAATCATTCCACATACCTGAAAATAAGGTCGTAAGGAATAGAAGTAGAATTTGGCCATTCAGCCCATCAAGTCTACTCCACCATCCAATTATGGTTGATCTATCTCTCCCTCCTAACCCCATTCTCCTGCCTTCTCCCCATAACCTCTGACACTAATCCAGAATCTATCTCTGCCTTAAAAATATCCACTGACTTGGCCTCCACAGCCTCCTGTGGCAACAAATTCCACAGATCCCTCGGACTAAATAAATTTCTCCTCACCTTCCTAAAAGAAGGTCCTTTAATTCTGAGGCCATGACCTCTATGTTTGAGAAATCTCCCCATGATAAATCTTGTTGAGTGTTGGTATTGGGCATGTGATTATTAGCCTGCGATTATTAGGGCTAAGGGCCTGTGATTATTAGGGCTAAGGGCCTGAATTCTGGAAATAATGGCCTGGGAGATACAACTGACATTAATGCCCACATCCTTGGTGTGTCCGGAAGATGCGACCGGACTGGCGTTAAGACAATAGACAATAGGTGCAGGAGGAGGCCATTCGGCCCTTCGAGCCAGCACCACCATTCAATGTGATCATGGCTGATCATTCTCAATCAGAACCCCGTTCCTGCCTTCTCCCCACACCCCCTGACTCCGCTATCCTAAAGAGCTCTATGAAGCTCTGTCTTGAATGCATTCAGAGAATTTGCCTCCACTGCCTTCTGAGGCAGAGGATTTCACAGATTTACAACTCTCTGACTGAAAAGGTTTTTCCTCATCTCCGTTCTAACTGGCCTACCCCTTATTCTTAAACTGTGGCCCCTGGTTCTGGACTCACCCGACATTGGGAACATGTTTCCTGCCTCTAACGTGTCTAACCCCTTAATAATCTTATGTTTTGATAAGATCCCCTCTCATCGTTCTATGGCAAGCTCCACCAGAATGAGTCAAGTCAAGTCAAGTCAATTTTATTTGTGTAGCACATTTAAAAACAACCCACGTTGACCAAAGTGCTGTACATCTGATTAGGTACTAAGGAAAAAAAAAAGAAACATACAGTAGGATCTCTAGGTGAGCGACGACAGGCAGCCAAACACAACGGCGCGGCCATCTTGAACAAAATGTTTAACTAAAGCAGAATGGTGTCCCGCGGCCGCGCCGCACCGGGCGATGGAAGGTCATGCCGGGCAGGTAATTTTTGAGCCAGGTTTAAGTTCATGATTTTCAATTGTCTTTTCCCTCGGCCAAAACTGCTGCTCGTGCCCTGTGAATAATGTTGAAGATTACCATTAAAATCTCTCGGCTAAGAGGTGGTTTGAGCAATGGTTCAAATTGTATAGCATAGAGGTTAGAACCTCGCCTCACTGGAGAAGGTTCGAGCTCTGGCCACGTGCAGTTTTGGGCGGTTGTGTGCTCTGGGGGCAGGTCTCCAGAAACTAGAGTGCAAGAAATGTCCAGTTGTGCATTGCAATAAAGAGGACTGGAAGCATATTGGTTTTTTTTTCTTTAAAGCATGTGATATAACCCCTTGTGTAAGATGGAACTGCAGATGCTGATTTAAACTAAAGATAGACACAAAAAGCTTGAGTAACTCAGCAGGACAGGCAGTATCTCTGGAGAGAAGGAATGGGTAACATTTTAGGTCGACACCACTCTTCTCGACCAGAAACGCCACCCTTTCCTTCTCTCCAGAGATGTTGCCTGTCCCGCCGAGTTACTTCAGCTTTTGTGTCTATGATATAACCCCTTGTTTGGGTTGGTTTCATTCTCAATGCATTTCATGAAATGCAGATGTACCTGGAGTCGAATGACAGCGGGGCATCTCTCATGAGTTGGAAATCCAACTACTGTGCATTTCATCATCCCTGTTAACTCCCAAAACTGCTTGATTACTCCCCTTCAAGGTGTACTTGAACACGTATTTGACCGACTTTCCAGAGGAGCATATCTCAACGCAATGCAACTTTTCAGCAAAAAAAAGTATGCACGCCAAATGTGCATATGCGTTGTGCTATATTCATGTGTGAAAAATGACTATTATTTCCAACAGTCTGTAGTTCTTGGACTACATGTACAATGTCAGGCCTACCATGAGTGTACTCCGGTATTTATAGAAAGATTATTGAACAGAAATGCTTTTTACAACAAAAACTAATTGTTTTGTTTTGTTTTTTCTATTTTGTTTTTTCCGTACACATCCCTTTTCTCTTGATATTGAATAAAAGAATAATGATCATAAAATGTATGACTAAGTTATGAAGAAAGAGTTTCATTTGAAAAACTGCACATACCTAATTTCATTGAAGAAATACTTGCTCCAGTGGTCTTCAACAGCAATTCACAATGGCCCGGTGGGTGGCGAGGCGTGGACCGGCGGGTGGTGAGGCAAGGCAAGGCCCGGGGAGCAGCAAGGCGAGGCAAGGCCTGGGGAGCGGTGAAGCAGGGGTCCAGGCGAGCGGTGAGGCGAGTCTCGGCGGGCGGCGAGCTGAGGCCCGGGCGAGCGGCGATGTGAGGGGGGGCAGCGAGGTGAGTCCCGGGCGGCGAGGTGAGGACTGGGCAGTGAGGCCTGGGGAGCGGCGAGGCCCGGCGAGGCAGGGGCCCGGCGAGCGGCAATGCAAGGCCCGGGTGGGCAGCTAGGCGAGGACGGGGTGGCGAGGCGAGGACCGGGCGGTGAGGTGAGTCCCGGCGGGCGGAGAGGCGAGACCCGGGCGGGCAGCGAGGCGAAGGAGGGCGGCGACGCACGGGTGAATGGTGAGGCTAGGCAAGCAGCGAGGCAAGGCGAGGCCCAGCGAGG
>NC_135971.1:31858207-31863207 GCF_053455715.1 Rhinoraja longicauda
ATAGCAAGAATATCCTTCCTCAAATTTGGAGACCAAAACTGCACAAAGTACTCCAGGTGCGATCTCACTAGGGCCCTGTACAACTGCAGAAGGACCTCTTCGCTCCTATACTCAACTACTCTTGTTATGAAGGCCAACATATATGAAGAGAGAGAGAGAGAGAGAGAGAGAGAGAGAGAGAGAGAGAGAGAGAGTTAAATTGCGTTTAACCTCACTCTGACAATGGAGGAGACCGAGGAGAGAAAAGTCAATGTGGGAGGAAGAATTAAAGTGTTTAGCAACGGAAAGATCAGGTCGGTCCAGACGGACTGAGCGAAGTTGCTCAGCGCATAATGCGCCAGGATAGTAGACAGTTAATGGAAAGACCCAGAACAGTATTAATGGGATCTTGGGGGTCAAAGTCCATTGCTTCCTGAAAGTATCAACACAAGGAGATAGAAGGCTTTAGTTTTTAGTTTATTTTAGAGATACAGCGCGGAATCAGGCAGCGTCGGCCAGCGATCCCCGCAAACTAACACCATCCTACACACACTGGGGATAATTTACATTTATACCAAGCTATCACGTCTTTGAAGTGTGGATGGAACCCCAAGATCTCGGAGAAAACCCCACGTAGGTCACGGGGAGAACGTACAAACTCTGTACAGACAGCAGCCGTAGTCAGGATCGAACCCGGAACTCTGGCACTGCCCAGTGGCGCAGCAATACTACCGCTGCGCCATCGGGCCTGCTCTATGATAAAGGTGCATGGTATCCTTGTTCTTATAATTTTCTGTACACCTCTGACTCTCCAGAGAAAACAATCATAATCATAATTATAATCATTCTTTATTAGCCAAGTATATTTTGCAACATACGAGGAATTTGATTTGCCATTCAGTCACACCAAGAAAAAGCAACAAGACCCAGAAAATATATTTGAACATAAACATCCACCACAGCGACTTCTCCACATTCCCCACTGTGATGGAAGGAAAAATAAAGTTCAGTCCCTTCCCTTCTTTGTTCTCAGGGGCCTCGAGTCTTCCAGTAACGAGACGATCATGGCTCTCGTAGCCAGCTGTTGGGCCTTCCGCATCAGGGCGATCAAGCTCCCGCATCGGAGAGATCTCAGCACCCCCGCGCCAGGCGATCGGGCTCCAGGTGGGGGCGAGTAGAACCTCCTGCAAGTTTGGAGCTTCCCAACATCAGTCTCTACCCGAGACAGTGAGCCCCTCGATGGTGAAATCCGCAGGCCGCGGTTGGAGCGTCAACCCCAGGCAAGGGATTGCAGGCACCGAAGTTAAGTCCACGGCCCCGCAGTGGGGCTCAAAGTCAGTCTCGAGTAAAACCTCCAGCTCCATGATGTTAGGCCGCAGAGCGACCGGAGTTACGATGCAGAAAACAACGCATCTCCGGCAAGATGAGAGATTGAAAAAAGTTTCCCCCGACCCCCCCCCCCTCCAACCCCCCCACATAAAACAAACCAGAGAACATTAAAGGTCCCATGTTGATGTTTATGCTTCACAAGAGCCCTCTCCACACTTGTTATCTGACATTATCAGCGTATGTTATCATTCCGTTCACTCCAGTGTGTTTAAATTCCCCGCACTGTCCTCCGCCCCCCATGGTGGAGCTGTAGAACTCACGGCCCTCGACAACGGCACATTGAACTGACGACAGCGCCTGGAGGGCGTTACATAACGTCTGCTGCCTCAAACACAAGAAGAACTTCCCTAAGAAATAACCCATACTGTTTGCCCAAGCCACTTTGCACTCCAACCACCCTCCAGACATAAACCATCCCCTGAAATTCTGATTAAAATGGATGACTTTTTTATTCTTAGTGTCATAGAGTCACAGAGTGATACAGTGTGGAAACAGGCTCTTCACCCCAACTTGGCCACCTGTCCCATCTACACTAGTCCCACCTGCCTACGTTTCGTCCATATCCCTGCAAACTTGTCCTTTCATGTACCTGCCCAACTATCTCTTACATGTTAGAATAGTCCCTGCCTCAACTACCTCCTCTGGCAGCTTGTTCCATACACCCTCCACTCTTTACGTGAAAAAGTTGCCCCTCAGATTCCTATGAAATCTTTTCCCCTTCGCCTTAAACGTACAGTATGTCCTCTGATCCTCGACTCACTTACTCTGGGTAAGAGACTCTGTGCATCCACCCGAACTATTTCTCGAACGATTTTATACACCTCTATAAGATCACCCCTCATCTTCCTGCTCTCCAAGAAATAGTTTCCCAACCTACTCACTCTCTACCCTCTAGGCCTGGCAACATCCTTGTAAATCTTCTCTGTGTGCTTTCAGCCTGACAACATCTTTCCTATAATCCACACGATCTCTCATTCTGTTTCCTCGTGTGGATAACTATCTCTCCAGACGTGATAGAGGAAATTTTGAAAATTATAAGGTAGATGAGTAGTTTTTAATCCGTTTAACCCAACAGAATGCACAGTGGCGAATCAAGATAGGAAAAATTGTCCCACAAGGCGGTGTGGCAGCGCAGCGGTAGAGTTGCAGCCTTCCAGCCCTTACAGCGCCAGAGACCCAGGTTTTCTGCGAGACTTGGGTTGTCCATGTTTGGTTTAGTTTAGTTTAGTTAATTTAGTTTAGAGATACAGCGTGGAAACAGGCCCTTCGGCCCACCGAGTCCACACCGACCAACAATCCCCGCACACTAACACTATCCTACACACTAGGGTCAATTTACAATTATACCGAGGCCAATTAACCTACAGGCCTGCACGTCTTTGGAGTGTGGGAGAAAACCCATGCAGGGCACAGGGCAAACTCCGTGCAGACAAGCACCCGTAGTCAGGACCGAACCCGGGGTCTCTGGCACTGTAAGGCACCAACTCTACCACTGCGCCATCGTGCAGTCCAAGTTGCAAAGGTCTATTGCACAGATGCTGGCCATTTGTCCCAAGTTGATGTTTATGCTTCACAAGCCCCTCTCCACACTTGTTATCTGACCTTATCAGCGTATGATAGCATTCCGTTCACTCCAGTGTACTTTACGTTTCTTAGGTTAGTCCCTGCCTTAACTACCTCCTCTGGCAGCTTGTTCCATACACCCGCCACCCTTTGTGTGAAAAAGTTACCCCTCAAATTCCTCTTAATCTTTTCCCCTGCACTTTAAACCTATGTCCTCTGGTCCCCGATTCACTTTCTCTGGGCAAAAGAGACTCTATTCCTCTCATGATTTCATACACCTGTACAAGATCACACTACATCCTGCTGCTCTACAAAGGATAGAGTCCCAACCTGCTCACCCTTTCCCTACAGCTCACACCCACTAACCCTGTCAATATCCTTGTAAATCTTCTCTGTTTCCTTTCGAGCTTAACAACATCTTTCCTACTGTTCACACGATCTCTCATTCTGGTTTCCTTGTGTGGATAAATATCTCTCCAGACGTGATGTAGGACATTTGAAAATTATAAGGAAGTTGAGTAGTTTTTGATCCGTTTAACCAAAATAAAAATGCATAGTGGGGAAGCAAGATAGGAAAAACTGGTCAATAAAGCGCAATGGCAGCGCAGCGGCAGAGTTGCAGCCTTCCAGCCCTTACAGCGCCAGAGACCCAGGTTTTCTGTGAGACTCGGGTTGTCCACGTTTAGTTTAGTTTAGAAATACAGCGCGGAAGCAGGTACTTCGGCCCACCAAGTCAGCGATCCCCGCAATTTAACACTACCCTACACACACTAGGAACAATTTACACTTATACCAAGCCAATTAACCTACATACCTGTACGCCTTTGGAGTGTGGGAGGAAACTGAAGATCTCGGAGAAAACCCACGCAGGTCACGGGGGGAATGTACAAACTCCGAAAGAGACAGCACCCGTGGTCAGGATCGAACCCGGGTCTCTGGCGCTGCAAGTGCTGTAAGGCAGTGTTTTGTAATCAATCCAATATAAAGTATTCAGTGAACCATAAAGCATTTATTAAACCAATGCAGAGAGAGCAATACATACTGTTGAGTTCCTGGCTTAAGCTTACAGACTAACCAGCAAGGGAACAAGCAACAAGCTAACTATATCAGTGACTCCAGTCCTACCTAAATCCTGGACTGGATTACATAGGGGAATGTGTATCATGCATACGATATGTGGTGAAGGTTATATAGACAGGGATAAATATGGTTGATCTAGAGGCAGCGACTCGACCGCTGCGCCACTGTGCATTGTGCTCCATGCACGTGCAACAACAGCCCTGGTTCACCGCTGTGAGAAGATCAGACAGCACGAAGAACTTCTGAAATTTTGTCGAAGCCAGTAACATGCAGACTCTTTGTGTATTGCCCAGCATTTCAAGATCAATTTATTGGCACATGTGCCAATTAAGGTACAGTGAAATTACCATACAGCCATACTAAGTGAAAAGCAACAAGACACACAGCCACATAAAATAAAATTTTACATAAACATCCACCACAGCGGATTCCATATTCCTCACTGTGATGGAAGGTAATAAAGTTCAATCAGCTTCCTCTTTGTGTTCACTGGCGGTCGGGGGTGTTTAACCATCCGCAGTCGCCGCTGCCAACTGTCAGAAGCTTCGCGTCGGTATGATCGAAACTCCCTGCGTCGGGACGGTTGAAACATTCTCCACAGCATGGAGCTCCCGAATCGGCCTCTTCTTACCAGAGACCGCGGGCTTCATGGTGTTAAAGTCCACAGGCCCTGAGGTTGGAGCTCTCCACAGTCGATCCTCGGCAAAGGATCACAGCTCCGTGATGTTAAAGTCCGCCCCGCGCCCGCGGCATGAAGCGCCGGGCCGGTCTTCAGGATAGGCCGCCAACTCCTCGATGTTAGGCCGTAGTGGGGACTGAGATAAATTGAAAAAATGTTTCCCCCAACTCCCCACCCCCACATAAAACAAACCAAGAAATGCTAAAACTTACTTTGAACACATACTTAAAACAATAAAAACATTAGAAAGGACAAACGGACTGTTGGCGAGGCAGCCAGTGCCAGTACTGGTGGCGCCACCTGGTGGAAT
>NC_135971.1:31863707-31870707 GCF_053455715.1 Rhinoraja longicauda
CCTTTTCCATTAGAACACAAAGAATTACAGATGCTGAATTTTTTTAAAGAACAAAGTGCTGGCGTAATTCAGCGGATCAGGCAGCATCTCTGGAAGACATGGGTAGACGACGTTTCAGGTTGGCTCCCTTCTTCAAAGTAGGGTAGGAAAATCTGGAGAGAAAGTGGAGAGGGACACTTGACAGGATTTGACCCGCCCCATATCTTCACCGGCTTTCTGCCCCCATTTTAAAGCATCGCCTCTCCATGTCTCACTGAGATGCTGCTTGACCAGCTGAGTTACTCCAGCAGTTATTGTTTGTCTCATTATCCTTTCAAAGGTAGTGTGTACATTTCCAATGGACCATTGATTTTATTACATTACGTTGTTGCTACTGCATATTAAAGTGTGTATATCTGGTAGACATTTCATTGTAATGAATATGGCTTAATCCAAGTAAGCTTTTTAAATAAAAAATTATAAGTGCGCTAGGTTTGATTAATGAACTGTGTGGTTCAGGTTGGTTAAGGCGGACAAAGGAAGGATATAGGTGGAGACAGGAAGATAGAGGGAGATCTGGGAAATGGGAGGGGAAGAGAGGAACAGAGGAACTATCTAAAGTTGGAGAAGTCAATGTTCATACCGCTGGGCTGCAAGCTGCCCAAGCGAAATATGAGGTGCTGTTCCTCCAATTTCCGGTGGGCCTCACTATGGCACTGGAGGAGGCCCATGACAGAAATGTCAGATTGGGAGTGGGAGGGGAAGTTGAAGTGCACAGCCACCGGAAGATCAGGTTGGTTAAGGCGGACTGAGCGAAGGTGTTGAGCGAAACGATCGCCGAGCCTGCGTTTGGTTTCGCCGATGTAAATAAGTTGACATGTAGAGCAGCGGATACAATAGATGAGGTTGGAGGAAGTGAGGTGAACCTCTGTCTCACCTGGAAAGACTGTTTGGGTCCTTGGATGGAGTTGAGGGGGGAGGTAAAGGGACAGGCGTTGCATCTCCTGCGGTTGCAGGGGAAAGTGCCCGGGGATGGGGTGGTTTGAGTAGGATTGGACGAGTGGACCAGGGAGTTATGGAGGGAACGTTCTCTGCGGAACGCAGAAAGGGGAGGGGATGGGAAAATGTGGCCAGTAGTGGGGTCCCGTTATAGGTGACGGAAATGTTGGAGGATGATTTGTTGGAAACGCTGGCTGATGGGGTGGAAGGTGAGAACGAGGGGGATTCTGTCCTTGTTACGAATGGGGAGGGGGGGGGGGGGTAGGGGAGCAAGAGCGGAGCTGCGGGATGTAGAAGAGGCCCTAGTGAGAGCCTCATCTATAATGGAAGAGGGGAAGCCCCGTTTCCTGAAGAATGAGGACATCTCTGATGCCCTAGTGTGAAACACCTCATCCCGGGCGCAGATGCGGAGTAGACGGAGGAATTGGGAGTAGGGGATTGACTTTTTGCAGGAGACAGGGAGGGAAGAAGTATAGTCCAGATAGTTGTGCGAGTGAGTGGGTTTATAGTAGATGTCAGTCACTAGTCTGTCTCCTGTGATGGAGATGGTGAGGTCCAGAAATGGGAGGGAGATGTCGGAGATAGTCCAAGCAGGATGGAAATTGGAAGTGCAATTTTGATGATTCGTCGGAAAGTTAGTTTCTTGCCCTGGGAGAAATGATTAGGCTCATCGGATGCTACAAATCAAGGAGAATGAATACACCCTATCAAGTATTGATCAGGATATCTGAAAACTGGGAGGCAGAACAAAGTAAGAGTATCCATCAGGGAATAGCAGTAAGAGAAAGGTGATGAGGAGACTGTGGAAGAAATTAAGTTAGAGGGAAATTAATGGAAAAAGAAAAGCGGAGACAGCAGATTTGCTTCGAGATTTTATTGCATTATATCATGTAGAAATGGCGGCAGTAAACTGCCCACCAGTTCTCTGACTTCACAGCAGAACTGGCCGACAATTTACTGGGCAATAAACAACTTTTGTTTTTTTTTGTTAGAATATTTTCATAGAATAGTATCTATCAACTACATGGGTACCAATTATTGCATTAGTCATAACATACTTTTTATTTATGTTAATCTTATTCACCAACAAATGGTTAATACAAGTCAAACACAATATAAGGGCATCTCGACATTATTCTATCTCACCTTTTAGGCAGCTCGCGCCACCATCCCCTCTCCGAGCCAATCATAAGCCCGCCATTTACAGTAACATTCCCATACCACTAGCGGGAGGGGGCGCGGGTGGTCTACTGTAACTTCTCACAGAAGGGAAAACAAGTTTTGTAAGCTCCTCCACTATTTCATGCTTGCCTTTATCATCCACCCTTCAACACATTCCCAGACAAGAGGTAACACATCTAGTCTTACTTTGCCGATTTCCACGAACCTCTTCTGCACCTGGTTAATGAGTGATGCCAATTGTCGCATCCAAGCACCCTTCCGTTACCTTGTTCAATTCCAATCAAAATTAAGTAAGGAAGGACATTAATTTTTCTTACACAGAGAGAGAGGGAACCACAGGCATCAGAGAATGGGGAAGACATTAGGGAAAGAGGGAGGTATAGGTTAGGAGGAAAGACGATGGAGAGGGATGACGAGATGGCGAGCGGTTACATAACGGAGAGGAAGAGCATGGAGAGAGATGTAGAGGTGATGGAGAGAAACAGTGGGTGGGTGACGGACACAAAGGAGGAGAGAAGCAGCGAGTGAGGAAATAGAATATGTGCCAGAGCGTGGGGCAATGAGAGTGGCGATGGAAAGCGGGGCAATGGGAGCGGTGGCTGCGGGAATCAAAAGAGGGAAACAGAAGATGGTGCAGACCTGGAGAGAAGCTGCACATTTCTTCCAGAACCAAGTACTAACTTCCCCTGCTTTATTCTGTAGTTGTTCAGTAATCAAATAATCAATGATTCATAAAATGAAATAAAACGCTTGGCGCCCTCAATCCCAGTGTCTGGGTGTTGCTTCTTCTCTTGCAGCAAACAAAATCATGCGATTTCTCTGAAATCATACCTTTAATGAAAATTATGGTGAAAACAGCTGTAAATTGAGCAGTCGTTATGGCAATCTCCAGAAGAAACAAGAGTTGAGAAATAGGCAGTTGAAAGCAGGGATAATAGGATTCAAAGAAGGGCAAAGGGTCAGACGGGGGAACAGGATGCTACGACGGATAAAGAGCCAAATGGAGAGATGCAGAGGGACGTCGGCGAATACTCATCCCTCAGGAACACGTTCCTACTCATGTTTGAATGAAGACAAAGACTACAGAGAATATGTGCACACTGTCCATGGTACATGTGTCCATTCAAGTACAGGGCGAAAAGAGTAATGCAGTAGCGACAGATGGTGGCATGATCGAGGGAACGGACAGCAGAGACTGCAGCAGAGAAAGGGAGTACCATGCCACGATAAAAGACAACTCTGGTGAAAAAAGGAACGACAGATTATGGAATCATGAGCAAAAGACAAAGTGCTGAAATAACTCAGCGTGTCAGGCAGCATCCAAAGAAAGATGCCGGCATGAAATGTTGCCAGCCCATGTCCCCAGACCAGCTGCCTGACCCGCTGAGTTTCTCCAGCACTTTGTGTTACATTTAAGGCAATCTTTTCTGGGCTGGAGAAGAACTTGGAATAGGAAGGAAATGTATCCACTCGTTATGTCCGCGTAGGAACTAATGGCCAGGAATATTTGTGAATTGTGAATAATTTAAGGAAAACTGGAAAGCAAAACCTCCAATTTGATCATCCTCTGGGTTTTTACGAGACCCATGTGCATAAGACTGGATATAGAAACATGTAGCACAAATTAGAAGGTGTGGAACCTTTGGATATTAAAGGAATTATGGGATGCGAGGGCGACAGAACATCAACCACGATTCAGGTGAACAGAGCAGGGTCGAGTCCATTGCTTGACAGTTTATAGAGTAGAAGCAAGGAACTGCAGATGTTGGTCCACAAAAAAGGACACAAAGTGCTGGAATAACAGCAGGTCAGACAACATCTCTGGAGAACATGGATAGGTGACGTTTTTGCATCGCACCATTCTTCAGACTCGCAATGACTGACAATTTGTGATGTTTCTCGGTTATACTGACCTCTGCCTTATTTAGCCTGAATTAATCTTGCTTTCAGGTTCACACTTAGTCTCAATTTCTCCCAAGTCTAACGCTCCGAGCTTCCTACTTCTGTTGGCCTCAGTTCGGTCTGCCATCAGTTGCGGTGGGTTCAGTGTCCTGGCTCGCGTTCACCTCGATCCTCAGAGCCCGCACTGGAAGCTCGGGCACCCGCTCGGACATTGCGTGGCTTGCTCGTCTCTTCCCGCTGTTGCTTTTCGCGCTTTGTGTGCTCAACGCAAAAAAAGTATTCTTGCTATTGAGGGCGTGCAGCGTAGGTTCACTAGGTTAATTCCCGGAATGGCGGGACTGTCGTATGTTGAAAGGCTGGAGCGATTGGGCTTGTATACACTGGAATTTAGAAAGATGAGGGGGGATCTTATTGAAACATATAAGATAATTAGGGGATTGGACACATTAGAGGCAGGAAACATGTTCCCAATGTTGGGGGAGTCCAGAACAAGGGGCCACAGTTTGAGAATAAGGGGTAGGCCATTTAGAACGGAGATGAGGAAGAACTTTTTCAGTCAGAGAGTGGTGAAGGTGTGGAATTCTCTGCCTCAGAAGGCAGTGGAGGCCAGTTCGTTGGATGCTTTCAAGAGAGAGCTGGATAGAGCTCTTAAGGATAGCGGAGTGAGGGGGTATGGGGAGATGGCAGGAACGGGGTACTGATTGAGAGTGATCAGCCATGATCGCATTGAATGGCGGTGCTGGCTCGAAGGGCTGAATGGCCTACTCCTGCACCTATTGTCTATTGTCTATTGTATGGAAACGGGACGTTTCCCGGAGCAGCGGGTGAGATCCGCGGCCTCGCCCGCCAACAGAATGGCGCCTAGGACCGCTGGGCACCGCGGGGTGTGGAATGCATCCTTAATAAGGATGGTGTTATAGTTGTACAAGGACAATTTGTTTTATTTGTATTGTGGTGGTGGGTTTTGTTTGGAATTATTTGGTACTGTAAATTATTGCAAATACTTGAATAAAACTATTTTTGGTTAAAAAAATGAAATAAAAACAGCAGAATGGTGTGGGAAAAGTGCGACCGTGCCTGGCGGGAGGGGGGGGGGGGGGGGTGGGTGCGGGGACCGCTAATCACGGGACGCGCGGGGATCTCACCAGTCGGTCACCTTATGCAGAGTAAAAGTGGGTCAGGCAGCATCTGTGAGGAACGGGGATGGGGAGAAATTTGGGGCCACGACCCTTCTCCAGCTTGTCGTGGGCAAAGATAATAGAGCAGAGCAAGATAGACCACTCAACCCTAAAAACCGTAGTATGTCATGGCGCCATTTTAGTAGGCAGAAACTTGCAGAAACATTTAAAAAGAAAAAACAAAAATCTGTGAATTGATAGATGAGATATATTCTGCATTTTTATGGTATCATCACACATAATGTTCCCCTAAAACACTGATTACACTGCGAGAGGCAAAGCAAAGATTGGCTGAATGCTAACATTGTCCCCATCTATGAAAAAGGAGATAGGATAAATCCTGCAAACTATCGCCCACTTTCACTGACCTCCATACCATGCAAGATTCTCGAACATATAATCCACTGACATATCATGGGCCATATTGACTTCCACAAGGTATTAACAAACCACCAACATGGCTTTTCACAGGGTTGATCATGTGAAACCCGCCATGTCACTCGATAACACGGGTCAGACTGACCTGATTATATTAGACTTCAGTAAGGCTTTTGATAAGGTTCCCCACAAGCAGCTCCAGTACAAGCTCAACCATGTTGGAATAGACGGCAACCTCCTAAAATGGAATGAGATCTTTTTGACAAGGAGACACCAGCGAGTTCTCATGGAGGGGGAGACATATATTGAAACTCCTGTGACATCAGGTGTGCCACGGGGAACTGTCATGGGTCCATTGCTCTTCCTACTGTATATCAATGATATTCCAAATGCAGTTTCGTCCATAGTTCGACTCCTCGCAGATGATGCCATAATTTATAGAGCGATTAAAACACCAGAAGACAGCTTGTCCTTACAAAAGGATCTGGATGCTCTCTTTGAGTGGGGGAAAACCTGGCAGATGTCATTCAATACAAGCAAATGTCATACCATGCATGTCTCACACAAGACTAAACCACTTCTATTGGAATACAACATGGGTAGCCATATATTACTTGCTGTCGACCATCACCCATATCTAGGAGTCAAATTAAGCAAAGATTTCAGTTGGGTGACGCATATTGGTCAAGTGTCTAACAAAGCAAATAAAACACTTGGCCTTCTTAAAATAAATTTGCACGCATGTAGTACATCCGTCAAAGAGAACCCCTACAAGGTCAGGCCCAAATTGGAGTAATGTGGAGCTGTATGGGTTCCGTATAACAACAATAACAAGATCACCCTGGAGAAAGTACAACACCGAGCAGCTCGCTTTGTATGTAATGACAAGCGCAAATCAAATGTGAATAATATGCTGACTTTTCTCAGATGAGATAACCAAGAGCTTTGCAGAATCAGGCTAAGACATATTGCGATATACAAAGAGATTCACAAAATCACGCCATCAAATCTTCCGTCATCCCAGAGCACCAACTGCCATGAAACAAGACAAAACAACGGTCCCTATTTAATCAACTTGCTGAATTTCAATAAACTTTGCTACCGATATTCCCTTTACCCTAGGACAATAAGGGAATGGAATGTTACCACCCAACACACGTGCCGCTCCCAATGTTCAGTCATTTAAAAAGGGGATTGAGCAACTAGATCTCCTCTAGATTTCCATCCTGCCCTAAAATATACCTGGACTATCTCCGACATCTCCCTCCCGTTTCTGGACCTCACCATCTCCATCACAGGAGACAGACTATTGACGGACATTTACTATAAGCCCACTGACTCGCACAGCTATCTGGACTACACTTCTTCCCACCCGGTCCCCT
>NC_135971.1:31871207-31910207 GCF_053455715.1 Rhinoraja longicauda
ATGAAATAGTAGACGGAGAAAAGGAAGCTAGTTTCTCTCAGCAGTGTTACAGTAGACCACCCGCGCCCCCTGCCGTTGGCAGCTAGTTACGTTGCAGTAAATAGGGGCTTATGATTGACTCGGAGAGGGGATGGTAGCGCGGGCCGGCTAAAAGGTGAGATAGAATAATGTCGAGATACCCTTGTATGGTGTTTGACTTGTATCAACCATCTGTCGTTGAATAAGATAGACATAAACAAAAAGAATGTTATGGCTAATGAAATAATTGGTACTCATGTAGTAGATTGTGTATTTTCGTAAAGTTGTATGTAACAAAAAACAAAAGTTGTTTACTGCACAGTATAACTGTCGGCTAATTCCGCTGTGAGGTCAGAGATATACTGCCGCCATCTCCATGATATCATGCAATAAATAGACAATAGACAACAGACAATAGGTGCAGGAGGAGGCCATTCGGCCCTTCGAGCCAGCACCGCCATTCAATGTGATCATGGCTGATCATTCTAAATCAGTACCCCGTTCCTGCCTTCTCCCCATACCCCCTGACTCCGTTATCCTTCAGAGCTCTATCTAGCTCTCTCTTGAATAAAGTATCTTGAAAGGAACCTGCGAATTCCTTTGCTTTTCATTTTCCTTTAATTTCCCTCTAAATTAATTTCTTCCCCACTCCGTACAGACAGCACCCGTAGTCAGGTTTAAACGCGGGTCTCGGGCCCTATAAGGCAGCAACTCTACTGCTAAACCATTGTGCCACCCACGGTTGCTCACTAACGTTGCCAGCTAATTAAAACACATTGACGAGAAATACAACAGTCATGTTCCCTTCTCATCAGCATGCCTGTCACCAACTGGTGGAAGCTGTTTGACACCAACAGGCCTCCAGCCATCAAATACCCTGTATTATTCCAGATAAGTGGTTGCCCTGCTACGTCTGTTCCCATGTAGGCTGTTGCCAGAAAGGGAGACGCGCGGGAAATTGAATTAAGCTGCTGTATCTGTCGTCCCTGACCAGGCACCGAGGTACAAGCAACTAGTGCTATTTGTCTGGAAGAGGGTCACGCGGACAAATTAATGCGGTAATATCAGAAAAGGTGGGAAATAAATGCAACTCTACCCATTTGCCAATCGCGCTTCCTCCAACCTATGTACTTGTATCTCATTTGCCAGCCTTTTTACCGATCCCCAATTATCTTTCACCTGTTTACCGAGCCTGCCTGATATCCCTCACTTAAGCTTCAATGATCTCTATTGATCCTTCCTCGGCAACCGCGCTCTCAATGAATAATCAATTTGTAAAGCCAAATCCTCACGTCTTAGCAGCAGAATCATAGCACGTCGGTACTCATATCCTGTCGTTCCAAGATAATAAATCACTGGCATTGAACAACTGCCGTTACCACGGTCTCTACTGTAATGGCGGCTGGAGCTCTAACGCTGCTGGAGATGAGGGTGGACGGCGATGGAGAGGGGGAGTATATAGTTGGTGATGAACTCGTCAGAGCCAACCTGAAAGACCAACAGAACAGCCCAACAAACATATCTGCATTTTGCAAAAACAACTACAAGAAAGATCCATCACAGCACCTTGCATGAACATCTGCAAAAATAAAATGCCAGGCAGCATTTCCACAAATAAAGGAAACAACCCCACGAAGCGCAATACGTTCCCATCAACTGCCAGCTTCCCCACACAACCACATCGTGTTGGGAATCTATTGGGTGCAAATTAGTCTCTGTATATCAGACAAAATAATAGTACAGCATTTAAAAAGTATATTAGATGTATAATGCGCAGTGCAAGACCATGTGCAGGCAAGTTGTCTTTACTCAATTCTCAATTTTCCTGTGTGCTGTAGATTGCCAAATCGGGGTGGCAAGGTTCTGGTGAAACACGGACATGAGGGACCAATGGTGAAATAACCAGCTGGTCTCTGTTCTCATTCACGGCTTGACGAACAGAGCGAGAACCCAGCAGATTTTGGCGGCTGTTCGCGTGGGCAACAGGGACAATAACGTCAATACATATTCCCATTCTAAATGGACATACCAAGGACCTGATTTAAACGTGCCGACCGAGAGCTGATGGATTCACAGCGAAATTGTTAATGTTGGCATTAAGAAGGGCTTTATTCGCCAACGCTAACAATTTTCATGCTCATGAGCACGATTGTCAAATATTAACTTCCATGTGTGCCATAATTTCTCAAACAAATGAAATCATAACTGTCTCCATAATAATTGACGACGATGATAATACTGTACCTAAGTACAGTGAACTTCTTTGTTTTTGCATACGAAGTACAGCAAAGTACTGTGTAGGAAGGAACTGTAAATGCTGGTTTAAACCGAAGACAGGCACGAAATGCTGGAGTTACTCAGCGGGGCAGGCAGCTTCTCTGGAGAGAAGGAATGGGTGACGTTTCGGATCAAGACCCGTCTTCAGCCGAGTCAGGGGAAAGGGAAACGAGCGATATGCACAGTGATGTAGAGAGATCAAAACAAATGAATGAAAAATATGCAGAAAATTAGTGATAGAGGAAACAGGCCATTGTTAGCTGTTTGCTATGTGAGAACGGGAACCTGGTGCGACTTGGGTGGGGAGGGATGGAGAGAGAGGGAGTACACGGGTTACTTGAAGATAAAGGAATCAATATCCATACCACTGGGTTGTAAGCTGCCCAAGCGAAATATGAGATGCTGTTCCTCCAAATTGCGTTGGGCCTCACTCTGACAATGGAGGAGACATAGGACAGAAAGGTCAGTGTGGGAATTGGAAGTACATAAAGTACTCACCCCTTTTTCGGCCTTTAAAAAAAATTGAGTTTTACTGAGTTACTTTCATTCCAGTTGATACGAAGTACGGTGAAAGCGCCTCCATGATTGTGGCATCCAATCCAGCCACGTTCAATGAGAGCTGTTCCATCTCCTTGTCCAAGGATAAACTAACCGTTCCACGATATGTAGATGATTCCAACGTTCAATGCAACTGCTCCCAATAAAATGTCACTCGGCCTCCACTGATGTTTTGGGGGCATTTTTATGAATCGACGGTTAAGTCGATTTTTGGTTCAATGTTGGATTTTACACAGAGCGCACGATCTCATTACAAGCCTGACTACAAACCTACTGTGAGGCAGTACGTCACCCCATATGTAAACAGGTCTTCATGGAGAGTAGGAACCCATTCATCGATTGACAGATATAACGTGGATACCTGTCCTTTGACCCACTGAGTCCACGCTCACCATAGATAACATTTTTCACATCATTTCTATGTTCCTTCCAACCGCTTCCGATATGGTACGGGAATTTACATAGTACAATTGACCTAGATCCGCAGATCTTGGGGATGAGGGTGGAAACCAGAGCACCCGAAGGAATCCACGGCGGTCATATGAAGAACGTGTGAACTCCACACAGACAGCACCCGCAGTCAGGATCGAATGTGGGTCTCTGGCGCTGTGAGCCAGAAGGTCTACCAGTTGCGCCACTGTGCAGCCCAAATCCATGCAGAAGATTTACTTCAAAGTGAATATTCCGTTGTGATGTTTTTTCGTTTGCGATAGACCAATTATGCACATCAACTTCTCGCTGGCCTAGATTGTCTATGAGTGTAACGAAACAAGCCGCTGGATGGTTGGGCAGCATTTCTGGGGGGAAACAATTACTGACATTTCAGGTCAGGGTCCTGGATCAAGGCTACTTCTTTGGTCCAGTGAATCTGTGCCCCTTGCTTGCCTGGATAGTACATTGCAACAGTTCCTTTTCCTTATAAAGCTGGCGTTTGCATTAATACGATTTGCTAACCTGTTCAACTAGCCGTTTTAACTTGGCACGATAAGCACCAGGTATTGATCTTTTTCTCCCTCGTTGGAGATGTCAAGCTTGTGTGAAATACCATGCCAGTTGTTATTTGTTGAGGATTGCAAGCAATGACCGACTGTTCTCCACGTTATCAACGGGAATTTTAACGTAGAAGAATATAGGTGTCTGTCTCCCCGGAAGATGCACACAGTAGAAATACTTTCGAACATTCTGAAAGATATTTCAGAGGCTTTATAAGGTGCTGGTGCGGCAACATTTGGAATATGGTGAACAGTTGTGGGCCTTATATCTGATGAAGCATGCGCTGGTTTTGGAGCCAGTGATGATTAACTTAACGTACCAGGAGCCTTTGATGGCTCTGGGCCTGTATTCACTGAAGATAAGAAGGATGGGCGAGGATCTCATTGAAACTAACCGAATACTCAAAAGCCTAGAGTGGATGTTGAGAGGATGTTTCCAGCATTAGGAAAGTCTAGGACGAGAGGGCTCGACCTCAGAAAAAAAGGACGTACCTTTAAAATGGAGATGAGGAGGAATTTATTTAGCCAGACGGTGGTGCATCTGTGCAATTCATTGTGACAGACGGCGGTGGAGGCCAAGTCATTGGGTATTTTGAAAGCGGAGATTGACAGGTTCTTGATTAGTATGGGTGCGAAGTCAGGAGAAGGGGGTTGAGAGGGCAAAATAAATCAGCCATTAACGAATGGCGGAACAGACTCAATAGGCCTAATGGCCTAATCCTGCACATATATCTTTCGGTCTTATGGTCTTACATTTAACAACGATGGGCAATGGGAGAGTACAGGGAGGAGATCACACTTATGTTTCAAAGGTTTCTAAGGATTCAAAGGTCTTTTATTGTCACTTGTACCAATTAAGGTATAGTGAAACTCGATTTACCATAGAGCCACACCAGAAAAAGCAGCAAGACACACAAGTACTAAAAAGTTAACAAAAACATCCACCAAAGTGGATTCCCCACATTGATGGAAGGTAATAAAGTCCAAGCCTCTTCCCTGTTCATACTCCTGCGGTCAGGGCAGTCGAACCATCTGCAGTCGAACCATCTGCAGTCAAAGCTTCTGGAGCAAGAGTCAAGAGTCAAGAGGGTTTTATTGTCATATGGCCCAGATAGAACAATGAAATTCTTACTTGCTGCAGCATAACAGAATATGTAAACAAAGTACACTGCAAATAATAATAATAATAATAATAATAATAATAATAATAATAATAATAATAATAATAATAATAATAAAAATAATAATAAAAATAATAATAAAAATTGTAATCTCTTGTAGTTCAGAGCTTATTTGAAGTTGTTGTGTTTAATAGCCTGATGGCTGTAGGGAAGAAGCTGTTCCTGAAACTGGGTGTTACCGTTTTCAGGCTCCAGTACCTTCTTCCCGATGGCAGTGATGACATGAGTGTGTGGCCAGCATGGTGTGTGTCTCTGATGATTCTGGCTGCCTCTTTGAGGCAATGAGCACCTGTTCAGAATCCAGCTTCTTCAGGTCTTAACCAGAAACTTCACCTATTCCTTTTCTCCAGAGATGCTCCAGCACTTTCTGTCTATCTTCTATGTAACCCGGCATCTGCAGTTGCTTCCCACACACCAGAGTTGAACTGTGGTTTGCCAGTATTCAGCAAGGAATACTGCGTTGTGAAGTGGGTGAAGGTTTACAAGTAGAAGAGGGAACGTGCGAGATTGCCTGACCCATAAAACATTGGTACATTAAACCCAGCCTGAAAAAATTGGACAAGAACAACAACCTGTAAGAACCACTGTGTATCTGATGAATGTAATGGGAAATGGTTTCTGAAATCAACGTGTTATTTTGACATCCCCATTCGATTCCATGTGCGACCAACTCAGCAACACAAAAGAGACAGAGAAAGGTGAGGCAGATGTTCACCTGCACCTCCTCCAACCTCATCTGTTTAAAGTTAGTGGAGAGTTCGATTGATGAAAATAAAGTTTCATTACATTAACAACAATTGCCTCGTCTGTTTCTTTAAAGTACCATGACTAATGTTAGTAATTGGACAAAGTAATTGTATCACTGACGATTTAGCTCAGGTACATATATAGGATTGGATTCACATTGCTTGATCTGACTGTAGATCGGAGCACCTGCCTCCAGCACCACCGAGTCCCTGGGCGAGAGAGGTATCACAAAATGCTAGAGTAACTCAGCGGGTCAGGCAGCATCTCACAAGAGAAGGGTGAAGCTTCGGGTCGAGACCCTTCTTCAGACTGATGTCAGGGAAGGGGGCCGGACAAAGAAAGGATGTAGTTGGAGACAGGAAGACAGTGGGAGAACTGGGAAGGGGAGGGGAAAGATGGGGACAGGGGAGCTATATAAAGTTAGAGAAATCAATGTTCATACCGCTGGGGTGTAAGCTGCCCAAGCGAAATATGAGGTGCTGTTCTTCCAATTTGCGGTGGGCCTCACAATAACAATGGAGGAGGCCCATGACAGAAAGGTCAGACTGGGAGTGAGAAGGGGAGTTGAAATGCTGAACCACCAGGAGATCAGGTTGGTTAAGGCGGACTGAGCGAAGGTGTTGAGCGAAAGAATCGCCGAACCTGCGTTTGGTCTCGCCGATGTAGAGAAGTTGACATCTGGAACAGTGGATACAATAGATGAGGTTGGAGTAAGTGCTGGTGAACCTCTGCCTCACCTGGAAAGACTGTTTGGGTCCTTGGATGGAGTCGAGGGGGGGAGGTAAAGGGACAGGTGTTGCATCTCCTGCGGTTGCAGGGGAAAGTACCTGGGGAGGGGGTGGTTTGGGTGGGAAGGGCCGAGTGGACCAGGGAGTTACAGAAGGAATGGTCTCTGCGGAAAACAGAAAGGGGAGATGGGAAGATGTGGCCAGTAGTGGGGTCCCGTTGGAGGTGACAGAAATGTTGGAGGATAATTTGATGTATATGCTGGCTGATGGGGTGAAAGGTGGGAAACAAGGGGGACTCTATCCTTGTTACAAATCGGGAGAGGGGGAGCAAGGGCAGAGCTGCAAGATATAGAGGAGCCCCTAGTGAGAGGCTCATCTATAATGGAAGAGGGGAAGCCCCGTTTCCTAAAGAATGAGGACATCTCTGATGCCCTATTGTGAAACACCTCATTCTGGGCGCAGATGCGGCATAGACAGAGGAATTGGGAGTAGGGGACAGACTTTTTACAGGAGACAGGGTGGGAAGAGGTGTAGTGAAGATAGCTGTGTGAGTCAGTAGGGTTGTAGTAGATTCGGTCATAAGTCTGTCACCTGTGATAGAGATGGTGAGATCCAGAAATGGTAGGGAGATGTTGGAGATGGTCCAAGTATATTTAAGAGCAGGATGGAAATCAGTGGTGAAATGTGTGAAGTCCGTGAGTTCTGCATGGGTACAAGAGGTAGCACCAATGCAGTCGTCAATGTAGCGGAGGTAGAGTTCGGGGATGGGACAGTGTACGCCTGCAACAGGAATTGTTGGATGTACCCGACAAAGAGGCAGGCTTAGCTAGGGGCCATGCGAATGCCCATAGCTACTCCTCGGTTTTGGAGGAAGTGGGAGGAGTCAAAGGAGAAGTTGTTCATGGTAAGAACCAGCTCTGCTAGGAGGAGGAGAGTGTCAGTAGATGGCGATTGGCTGGTTCTACAGTTGAGGAAGAAACGGAGGGCTTCAAGACCATCCTTGTGGGGGATGGAGGTGTAGAGTGACTGGACATCCATGGTAAAGATGAGGGAGTGGGGGCCTGGGAACCGGAAGTTATTGAGGAGACAGTAAACATGCGAGGTGCCTTGGACATTGGGGGGGGGGGGGGGGGTGGTAAGGGATTTGACCAGGGGAATAGGATGGCGTCGAGGTATGTGGAAATTAATTTGGGAGAGATGATTGGACTAAGAAAATAACTGCAGATGCTGGTACAAATCGAAGGTATTTATTCACAAAATGCTGGAGTAACTCAACAGGTCAGGCAGCATATTCACAAAATACTGGAGTAACTCAGCAGGTCAGGCAACATATTCACAAATTGCTGGAGTAACTCAGCAGGTCAGGCAGCTATCTTCAGACAGTCAGTCTGAAGAAGGGTCTCGACCCGAAACATCACCCATTCCTTCTCTCCCGAGATGCTGACTGACCTGCTGAGTTACTCCAGCATTTTGTGAATAAATACCTTCGAGATGAGTAGACTGATCCTTGTCCAAGTTAAGGCCGTTTTCTATCCTGTTCCCGTGGAGTTCGGGGTTCCAGGTGAGTCGCGTTATCGCTTGTCAATGTGACTTCGTCTTTTGACATTTCACCGCTTTTGTTCATTCGCAGTCTGTTTGTTTTAACAAGGTGCTTTAACAGTCCCTGTAACTATGAGTTACTGAGCTGAGGGGAGGGTTCCTCTCATTGGTCAGAGTAAGAAAACGAGAACCGGGGTTAGAAACCAAATGTAATGAAGTGGTTGTCGCGCTGTACTATCCCCGCCGTCCGCTGCTCCCAGGCTCACTGGGTTTTGCTTTCTGTCAAGTATGGGAATGTGCTATGGCGGAAAATGCGCCGCCCACTCCCAGTCCCCCGCATTTCCATTGACAGTCAATGGTAAACAAAATAGAGAATAATGAGCTGGATGTTGGGAGGGTGAATGCAGTGGCAAACTCTGTTTTGACAGCTACCGTGATCAGGATCTCTGGTGCTGTCAGGCAGCAACTCTACCGCTGCGATACTGTGCCACACAGATCGCAGTACTTGCTTGCACCGTGCCCACATGACCTAATGGTCTCGTGTCTTGCCTCTTACAGATCTTACAAATAATGCGCTACATTTGGTCGCGACATCTAAGGGTATGTTGCACATACAACACACCCAGGGCTGTCCTGCTTGTCATGTACCCTTGGTTCCCTCTGATATCGAACACTGAACGAGTATGGATGATGGCTCCTTTGTCCTCCACCCTCAGCTTCATCTTCACCTGCCACTTACTGGTCCAGATCCAAAACATATCGTTCGCATCGACACAGATTCCTGCCCCCTTGACGTAATGAGTCAGGAAGGCAAGGACATCCATGACCAGCAAGTGGGGGTTGAACAAGTGCACCGTGAACTGTCTGTTCCTTTTGAGTGGGGAGGCTCAAGAGACGCTTCATCTTCAGGAGCGACAGCAGTGTTTTATTCCCCTTCTAGCGGATGTCCTGAAGCAGCTTCTGGCATCCGCCGGGTGAATGAAGTTCAAAAAGTCAAAGTATCTGTTGCTCGAGTATTCCTGGTGGCAGAAGATGTCCTTGGCCTTAAACCTGCAGGCCTCCAGCAGCACCTTCTTGATGAAGAGATCACTTGAGAAGGGGCTCCCCCTGATTGGGGTTCTTCGCCGTCATTCACCGGGTATTCCGAAAACCATGTCCTCCTGCCGAAGTCCACACCGCAGCCATCTTGGTCAAAGTGAACTGTTGAGCTGCACAGAAGCGTTAGGTGGTCCCTGGTGATAACGGAAATCATAGAGTGGACATGGAAAGGATGTTTCCACTGGTGGGAGAGTCTAGGGCCAGAGGCCAGACAGTCAGAATTTAAAGGCGCTCTTTTATAAAGGAGATGAGGAAGAACATCTTGAGTCAGAGGGCAGTTAATCTGTGGAATTTATTGCCACAGAAGGCAGTGGAGGCCAAGTCAGCGGATATTTTTACGGCAGAGATAGATAAATGTTAAATAGAACGGGTGTCAAGGGTTATGAGGAAGGGGCAGGGAAAATGGGATAAGGAGGAAGAGATAAATCAGCCACGATTGAATGGAGCAGTAGACTCGATGGGCCGAATGTCCTATTTCTCCTCCTACAACTTGTGAACTTGTGTCCCAGCCATCATGAATCCACCTCGGACTCAGAAAACTGACACGAACGCATCCTACGCTTGATGTTTGCCAAAGGCTGAGAAGCGCTGTCCACCAGATGTTTGTTGCTGAGCGCCGGGTTGACAACGGATCCCAAACCGACGAGCAACGGACCCGCGTTTGAAAGGGCACGTGACAGGCGAGGCGAACCGCCGCTCCCGCGCGCGTCACGCGGCCGCTCACGTGACCGCGGGGCCCCCAACACCCCGCGCGCGTATCACCTGGGCAGGCGGGCACCAATCGCTGTTCCGTCTGCGGGCGCGGCACGTGACAAACCGACCCCTCCCTCCCCACGCGCGTCAAGCGACCAACGGACCCGCATGCGCGACCAACTGTCAACGCTGGCCGCGCCTCGCGTGAGAAGGGCACCAACGGTCGCTCCGAGCGCGCCACGTGACCCAGCTGGACGCCCACGACTAGAGGAGCAAGATGAACCACTCCGTCGAAATCGCCTACACTGAAGTGTAGTACGCAAAGGAGCGGAACGTCCATTGTAGTAAGCAAAACCCGCCCTTCTGCTTATGCTTACTGCGCAAACACCTCATAAGTGTTTATCTCGCGCAGGTCGGAGTGAGTAGAGTAGTCATTAAATTTTGAAGTGGGCCTTTTTCACCAAGTTGAGGAGATCTATTTATTCACAAAATGCTGGAGTAACTCAGCAGGTCAGGCAGCATCTCGGGAGAGAAGGAATGGGTGACGTTTCGGGTCGAGACCCTTCTTCAGACTGATGTCAGGGGGGCGGGACAAAGGAAGTATATAAGTGGAGACAGGAAGTTAGAGGGAGATCTGGGAAGGAGGAGGGGAAGAGAGGGACAGAGGAACTATCTAAAGTTGGAGAAGTCAATGTTCATACCGCTGGGCTGCAAACTGCCCATGCGAAATATGAGGTGCTGTTCCTCCAATTTCCGGTGGGCATCACTATGGCACTGGAGGAGGCCCTTGGCAGAAAGGTCAGACTGGGAATGGGAGGGGGAGTGGAAGTGCTCAGCCACCGGGAGATCAGTTTGGTTAATGCGGACTGAGCGCAGGTGTTCAGTGAAGCGATCGCCGAGCCTGCGCTTGGTTTCGCCGATGTAAATAAGTTGACATCTAGAGCAGCGGATGCAATAGATGAGGTTGGAGGAAGTGCAGGTGAACCTCTGTCTTACCTGGAAAGACTGTTTGGGTCCTTGGATGGAGTTGAGGGGGGAGGTAAAGGGACAGGTGTTGCATCTCGTGCGGTTGCAGGGGAAAGTGCCCGGGGTTGGGATGGTTTGGGTAGGATGAGACGAGTGGACCAGGGAGTTATGGAGGGAACGGTCTCTGCGGAACGCAGAGAGGGGAGGGGATGGGAAGATATGGCCAGTGGTGGGGTCCCGTTGTAGGTGACAGAAATGTTGGTGGATGATATGTTGGATCCGCTGGCTGGTGGGGTGGAAGGTGAGAACGAGGGGGATTCTGTCCTTGTTGCGAGTGGGGGGAGGGGGAGCAAGAGCGGAGCTGCGGGATGTGGAAGAGACCCTAGTGAGAGCCTCATCTATAATGGAGGAGGGGAAGCCCCGTTTCCTGAAGAACGAGGACATCTCGGAAGCCCTAGTGTGAAACACCTCATCCCGGGCGCAGATGCGGCGTAGACGGAGGAATTGGGGGTAGGGGATAGACTTTTTGCAGGGGACCGGGTGGGAAGAAGTGTAGTCCAGATAGCTGTGCGAGTCAGTGGGCTTATAGTAAATGTCCGTCAATAGTCTGTCTCCTGTGATGGAGATGGTGAGGTCCAGAAACGGGAGGGAGATGTCGGAGATAGTCCAGGTATATTTTAGGGCAGGATGGAAATCTAGAGGAGATCTAGTTGCTCAATCCCCTTTTTAAATGACTGAACATTGGGAGCGGCACGTGTGTTGGGTGGTAACATTCCATTCCCTTATTGTCCTAGGGTAAAGGGAATATCGGTAGCAAAGTTTATTGAAATTCAGCGAGTTGATTAAATAGGGACCGTTGTTTTGTCTTGTTTCATGGCAGTTGGTGCTCTGGGATGACGGAAGATTTGATGGCGTGATTTTGTGAATCTCTTTGTATATCGCAATATGTCTTAGCCTGATTCTGCGAAGCTCTTGGTTATCTCATCTGAGAAAAGTCAGCATATTATTCACATTTGATTTGCGCTTGTCATTACATACAAAGCGAGCTGCTCGGTGTTGTACTTTCTCCAGGGTTATCTTGTTATTGTTGTTATACGGATCCCATACAGCTCCACATTACTCCAATTTGGGCCTGACCTTGTAGGGGTTCTCTTTGACGGATGTACTACATGCGTGCAAATTTATTTTAAGAAGGCCAAGTGTTTTATTTGCTTTGTTAGACACTTGACCAATATGCGTCACCCAACTGAAATCTTTGCTTAATTTGACTCCTAGATATGGGTGATGGTCGACAGCAAGTAATATATGGCTACCCATGTTGTTTTCCAATAGAAGTGGTTTAGTCTTGTGTGAGACATGCATGGTATGACATTTGCTTGTATTGAATGACATCTGCCAGGTTTTCCCCCACTCAAAGAGAGCATCCAGATACTTTTGTAAGGACAAGCTGTCTTCTGGTGTTTTAATCGCTCTATAAATTATGGCATCATCTGCGAGGAGTCGAACTATGGACGAAACTGCATTTGGAATATCATTGATATACAGTAGGAAGAGCAATGGACCCATGACAGTTCCCCGTGGCACACCTGATGTCACAGGAGTTTCAATATATGTCTCCCCCTCCATGAGAACTCACTGGTGTCTCCTTGTCAAAAAGATCTCATTCCATTTTAGGAGGTTGCCGTCTATTCCAACATGGTTGAGCTTGCACTGGAGCTGCTTGTGAGGAACCTTATCAAAAGCCTTACTGAAGTCTAATATAATCAGGTCAGTCTGACCCTTGTTATCGAGTGACATGGCGGGTTTCACATGATCAACCCTGTGAAAAGCCATGTTGGTGGTTTGTTAATACCTTGTGGAAGTCAATATGGCCCATGATATGTCAGTGGATTATATGTTCGAGAATCTTGCATGGTATGGAGGTCAGTGAAAGTGGGCGATAGTTTGCAGGATTTATCCTATCTCCTTTTTTATAGATGGGGACAATGTTAGCATTCAGCCAATCTTTGCTTTGCCTCTCGCAGTGTAATCAGTGTTTTAGGGGAACATTATGTGTGATGATACCATAAAAATGCAGAATATATCTCATCTATCAATTCACAGATTTTTGTTTTTTCTTTTTAAATGTTTCTGCAAGTTTCTGCCTACTAAAATGGCGCCATGACATACTACGGTTTTTAGGGTTGAGTGGTCTATCTTGCTCTGCTCTATTATCTTTGCCCACGACAAGCTGGAGAAGGGTCATGGCCCCAAATTTCTCCCCATCCCCGTTCCTCACAGATGCTGCCTGACCCACTTTTACTCTGCATAAGGTGACCGACTGGTGAGATCCCCGCGCGTCCCGTGATTAGCGGTCCCCGCACCCACCCCCCCCCTCTCGCCAGGCACGGTCGCACTTTTCCCACACCATTCTGCTGTTTTTATTTCATTTTTTTAACCAAAAATAGTTTTATTCAAGTATTTGCAATAATTTACAGTACCAAATAATTCCAAACAAAACCCACCACCACAATACAAATAAAACAAATTGTCCTTGTACAACTATAACACCATCCTTATTAAGGATGCATTCCACACCCCGCAGTGCCCAGCGGTCCTAGGCGCCATTCTGTTGGCGGGCGAGGCCGCGGATCTGACCCGCTGCTCCGGGAAACGTCCCGTTTCCATACAATAGACAATAGACAATAGGTGCAGGAGTAGGCCATTCAGCCCTTCGAGCCAGCACCGCCATTCAATGCGATCATGGCTGATCACTCTCAATCAGTACCCCGTTCCTGCCATCTCCCCATACCCCCTCACTCCGCTATCCTTAAGAGCTCTATCCAGCTCTCTCTTGAAAGCATCCAACGAACTGGCCTCCACTGCCTTCTGAGGCAGAGAATTCCACACCTTCACCACTCTCTGACTGAAAAAGTTCTTCCTCATCTCCGTTCTAAATGGCCTACCCCTTATTCTCAAACTGTGGCCCCTTGTTCTGGACTCCCCCAACATTGGGAACATGTTTCCTGCCTCTAATGTGTCCAATCCCCTAATTATCTTATATGTTTCAATAAGATCCCCCCTCATCCTTCTAAATTCCAGTGTATACAAGCCCAATCGCTCCAGCCTTTCAACATACGACAGTCCCGCCATTCCGGGAATTAACCTAGTGAACCTACGCTGCACGCCCTCAATAGCAAGAATACTTTTTTTGCGTTGAGCACACAAAGCGCGAAAAGCAACAGCGGGAAGAGACGAGCAAGCCACGCAATGTCCGAGCGGGTGCCCGAGCTTCCAGTGCGGGCTCTGAGGATCGAGGTGAACGCGAGCCAGGACACTGAACCCACCGCAACTGATGGCAGACCGAACTGAGGCCAACAGAAGTAGGAAGCTCAGAGCGTTAGACTTGGGAGAAATTGAGACTAAGTGTGAACCTGAAAGCAAGATTAATTCAGGCTAAATAAGGCAGAGGTCAGTATAACCGAGAAACATCACAAATTGTCAGTCATTGCGAGTCTGAAGAATGGTGCGATGCAAAAACGTCACCTATCCATGTTCTCCAGAGATGTTGTCTGACCTGCTGTTATTCCAGCACTTTGTGTCCTTTTTTGTGGACCAACATCTGCAGTTCCTTGCTTCTACTCTATAAACTGTCAAGCAATGGACTCGACCCTGCTCTGTTCACCTGAATCGTGGTTGATGTTCTGTCGCCCTCGCATCCCATAATTCCTTTAATATCCAAAGGTTCCACACCTTCTAATTTGTGCTACATGTTTCTATATCCAGTCTTATGCAATGCTCTGCCAATTTGCACATGGGTCTCGTAAAAACCCAGAGGATGATCAAATTGGAGGTTTTGCTTTCCAGTTTTTCCTTAAATTATTCACAATTCACAAATATTCCTGGCCATTAGTTCCTACGCGGACATAACGAGTGGATACATTTCCTTCCTATTCCAAGTTCTTCTCCAGCCCAGAAAAGATTGCCTTAAATGTAACACAAAGTGCTGGAGAAACTCAGCGGGTCAGGCAGCTGGTCTGGGGACATGGGCTGGCAACATTTCATGCCGGCATCTTTCTTTGGATGCTGCCTGACACGCTGAGTTATTTCAGCACTTTGTCTTTTGCTCATGATTCCAGCATCTGTCGTTCCTTTTTTCACCAGAGTTGTCTTTTATCGTGGCATGGTACTCCCTTTCTCTGCTGCAGTCTCTGCTGTCCGTTCCCTCGATCATGCCACCATCTGTCGCTACTGCATTACTCTTTTCGCCCTGTACTTGAATGGACACATGTACCATGGACAGTGTGCACATATTCTCTGTAGTCTTTGTCTTCATTCAAACATGAGTAGGAACGTGTTCCTGAGGGATGAGCATTCGCCGACGTCCCTCTGCATCTCTCCATTTGGCTCTTTATCCGTCGTAGCATCCTGTTCCCCCCTCTGACCCTTTGCCCTTCTTTGAATCCTATTATCCCTGCTTTCAACTGCCTATTTCTCAACTCTTGTTTCTTCTGGAGATTGCCATAACGACTGCTCAATTTACAGCTGTTTTCACCATAATTTTCATTAAAGGTATGATTTCAGAGAAATCGCATGATTTTGTTTGCTGGAAGAGAAGAAGCAACACCCAGACACTGGGATTGAGGGCGCCAAGCGTTTTATTTCATTTTATGAATCATTGATTATTTGATTACTGAACAACTACAGAATAAAGCAGGGGAAGTTAGTACTTGGTTCTGGAAGAAATGTGCAGCTTCTCTCCAGGTCTGCACCATCTTCTGTTTCCCTCTTTTGATTCCCGCAGCCACCGCTCCCATTGCCCCGCTTTCCATCGCCACTCTCATTGCCCCACGCTCTGGCACATATTCTATTTCCTCACTCGCTGCTTCTCTCCTCCTTTGTGTCCGTCACCCCACCACTGTTTCTCTCCATCACCTCTACATCTCTCTCCATGCTCTTCCTCTCCGTTATGTAACCGCTCGCCATCTCGTCATCCCTCTCCATCGTCTTTCCTCCTAACCTATACCTCCCTCTTTCCCTAATGTCTTCCCCATTCTCTGATGCCTGTGGTTCCCTCTCTCTCTGTGTAAGAAAAATTAATGTCCTTCCTTACTTAATTTTGATTGGAATTGAACAAGGTAACGGAAGGGTGCTTGGATGCGACAATTGGCATCACTCATTAACCAGGTGCAGAAGAGGTTCGTGGAAATCGGCAAAGTAAGACTAGATGTGTTACCTCTTGTCTGGGAATGTGTTGAAGGGTGGATGATAAAGGCAAGCATGAAATAGTGGAGGAGCTTACAAAACTTGTTTTCCCTTCTGTGAGAAGTTACAGTAGACCACCCGCGCCCCCTCCCGCTAGTGGTATGGGAATGTTACTGTAAATGGCGGGCTTATGATTGGCTCGGAGAGGGGATGGTGGCGAGAGCTGCCTAAAAGGTGAGATAGAATAATGTCGAGATGCCCTTATATTGTGTTTGACTTGTATTAACCATTTGTTGGTGAATAAGATTAACATAAATAAAAAGTATGTTATGACTAATGTAATAATTGGTACCCATGTAGTTGATAGATACTATTCTATGAAAATATTCTAACAAAAAAAAACAAAAGTTGTTTATTGCCCAGTAAATTGTCGGCCAGTTCTGCTGTGAAGTCAGAGAACTGGTGGGCAGTTTACTGCCGCCATTTCTACATGATATAATGCAATAAAATCTCGAAGCAAATCTGCTGTCTCTGCTTTTCTTTTTCCATTAATTTCCCTCTAAATTAATTTCTTCCACAGTCTCCTCATCACCTTTCTCTTACTGCTATTCCCTGATGGATACTCTTACTTTGTTCTGCCTCCCAGTTTTCAGATATCCTGATCAATACTTGATAGGGTGTATTCATTCTCCTTGATTTGTAGCATCCGATGAGCCTAATCATTTCTCCCAGGGCAAGAAACTAACTTTCCGACGAATCATCAAAATTGCACTTCCAATTTCCATCCTGCTTGGACTATCTCCGACATCTCCCTCCCATTTCTGGACCTCACCATCTCCATCACAGGAGACAGACTAGTGACTGACATCTACTATAAACCCACTCACTCGCACAACTATCTGGACTATACTTCTTCCCTCCCTGTCTCCTGCAAAAAGTCAATCCCCTACTCCCAATTCCTCCGTCTACTCCGCATCTGCGCCCGGGATGAGGTGTTTCACACTAGGGCATCAGAGATGTCCTCATTCTTCAGGAAACGGGGCTTCCCCTCTTCCATTATAGATGAGGCTCTCACTAGGGCCTCTTCTACATCCCGCAGCTCCGCTCTTGCTCCCCTACCCCCCCCCCCCTCCCCATTCGTAACAAGGACAGAATCCCCCTCGTTCTCACCTTCCACCCCATCAGCCAGCGTTTCCAACAAATCATCCTCCAACATTTCCGTCACCTATAACGGGACCCCACTACTGGCCACATTTTCCCATCCCCTCCCCTTTCTGCGTTCCGCAGAGACCGTTCCCTCCATAACTCCCTGGTCCACTCGTCCAATCCTACCCAAACCACCCCATCCCCGGGCACTTTCCCCTGCAACCGCAGGAGATGCAACGCCTGTCCCTTTACCTCCCCCCTCAACTCCATCCAAGGACCCAAACAGTCTTTCCAGGTGAGACAGAGGTTCACCTCACTTCCTCCAACCTCATCTATTGTATCCGCTGCTCTACATGTCAACTTATTTACATCGGCGAAACCAAACGCAGGCTCGGCGATCGTTTCGCTCAACACCTTCGCTCAGTCCGCCTTAAGCAACCTGATCTTCCGGTGGCTGTGCACTTCAACTTCCCCTCCCACTCCCAATCTGACATTTCTGTCATGGGCCTCCTCCAGTGCCATAGTGAGGCCCACCGGAAATTGGAGGAACAGCACCTCATATTTCGCTTGGGCAGCTTGCAGCCCAGCGGTATGAACATTGACTTCTCCAACTTTAGATAGTTCCTCTGTTCCTCTCTTCCCCTCCCATTTCCCAGATCTCCCTCTATCTTCCTGTCTCCACCTATATCCTTCCTTTGTCCGCCTTAACCAACCTGAACCACACAGTTCATTAATCAAACCTAGCGCACTTATAATTTTTTATTTAAAAAGCTTACTTGGATTAAGCCATATTCATTACAATGAAATGTCTACCAGATATACACACTTTAATATGCAGTAGCAACAACGTAATGTAATAAAATCAATGGTCCATTGGAAATGTACACACTACCTTTGAAAGGATAATGAGACAAACAATAACTGCTGGAGTAACTCAGCTGGTCAAGCAGCATCTCAGTGAGACATGGAGAGGCGATGCTTTAAAATGGGGGCAGAAAGCCGGTGAAGATATGGGGCGGGTCAAATCCTGTCAAGTGTCCCTCTCCACTTTCTCTCCAGATTTTCCTACCCTACTTTGAAGAAGGGAGCCAACCTGAAACGTCATCTACCCATGTCTTCCAGAGATGCTGCCTGATCCGCTGAATTACGCCAGCACTTTGTTCTTTAAAAAAATTCAGCATCTGTAATTCTTTGTGTTCTAATGTGAAAGGCTAAAGTTTGGATCAGGTGGTTTTTCACTCTTTTCATGCTATCGATGTTGAATATTTACCCTATTGCTTTTGGAAGACAAAGGTTATCAAGGAATGAAGAGCAGGGAGATATCTGGAATAAGAAGTGAGTATTAGACATTTAGAGCAATAAGTAAAACATCCTTACAAAGAAAAGGGGGACACAAAATATCACTGACAGACATGATTAAGGATGAGACCAAAGCATTTTATGTGTACACAGCGAAAGGATAGGATCAATTGGGGACCCATCTCTATGTGGAACCAGAGCGTGTGGATGAAGTCTCAAACTAATACTTTTCCTCTGTATTCACTAAAGGGAAGGACATTGCAATTGGTGAACCTTAAAACATGTTTAAAAAAAGGAAATATTAGATATCATCGAGGGCTTTAAGATGGATATACCCAGGGCTGCTATGAGGGGAAGGGGAGGAGATTGCTTTGAGCCTTGCAGAGATTCCTGCTGTTCATCCTCTATCAGTAAAGTGCAAGAAGGCTGGAGGACGGTGGCACGGTGGTGCAGCGGTAGAGTTGCTGCCTTACAGCGAATGCAGCGCCGGAGACTCGGGTTTGATCCTGACTACAGGCGCCGTCTGTACGGAGTTTGTAAGTTCTTCCCGTGACCTGCGTGGGTTTTCTCTGAGATCTTCGGTTTCCTCCCACACTCCAAAGACGTACAGGTATGTAGGTTAATTGGCTGGGCAAATGTAAAAAACATTGTCCCCAGTGTGTGTAGGATAGTGTGATTGTGCGGGGATCGCTGGGCGGTGCGGATCTGGTGGGCCGAAGGGCCTGTTTCCGCGCTGTATCTCTAAATCTAAATCTAAAAAATCAAATGTGGTCTCTTTATTTCAGAGGTGCAGCGGGCATAAAAAAGGCTCAATCTACTGTCAGTCATAGAGGAGAACAAAAGCTGCACAGACACAAGAGATTTGTTGGGAAGAGATCTTATTTGATCAATCTGATTACATTTATTTAAAGAGTCAATAAAATGTATTGATGAGGGCATTGAGGGTGCCGTGGTCTTTGACAGAGCATATAAGGGAAACTCATCATAGAGGTTCGAGCTCATGTGATCTTGAGGAAATTGTATCAACATTGGGCTTGGTAATAGGTGTCAGAGAGTGATATGGAGGATTGTTTTATGATCAGACGACCACGCCCAATGTTATGCCTCAGAGGCTGGTGATGTGGCCAGACTATTGAAAAGAAGCAATTCAGAATTGGGATCTGAATGCAGAAATCTGATTAGTAAGTTTAAGATGACATGAAAAATCATTCGTGAGCAGTCCAGTGTTGCTAGAATACTTGATATATTATTCATTTGTGGAGATGAACAAAGGGATGGCAGGTGGGAGTCACTGCCGATATGAGTAAGGTGCTGTGATTTGGGAGGACAAATAAGGCCGGTACTTGCAAAATGTATGAAGTGTCATAGGGACTACGTTGGGACCATTCCGATAGGCAGGATCTGTAGGCGAGGCAGGTGAACAGGAGAAGCTGGTGTGACTTGGATGGGGAGAGGGGGATAGAGTCATAGAGTGATACAGTGTGGAAACAGGCCCTTCGGCCCAACTCATCCACACCGGCCAACAATGTCCCAGCTACACTAGTCCCACTTATCTGCTCTTAGTCCATATCCGTCCAAACCTGTCCTATCCATGTACCCGTCTAACTGTTTCTTAAACGATGGGATAGTCCCAGCCTCATTTACCTCCTCCTCTGGCAGCTTGTTCCATACACCCACCATTCTTTGTGTGGAAAAGTTACCCCTCGGATGCCTACTCAATCTTTTCCCCTTCACCTTAAATCTATGTCCACTGGTCCTCGATTCCCCTACTCTCGACAAGAGACTCTGTGCATCTACCTGATCTATTTCTCTCATGATTTTGTATACATCTCCCTTCATCCTCTTGCGCTCCATGGAAGAGAGACCCAGCCCACTCAACCTCTCCCTATAGCTCACACACTCTAGACCTGGCAACATCCTCATAAATCTTTTCTGAACCCTTTTAAGCTTGACAATATCTTTCTTATAACATGGTGCCCAGAACTGAACACAATATTCTTAATGTGGTCTCACCAACGTCTTATACAATTGCAACATGATCTCCCAACCTCTATACTCAATCCCACAACTGCTAACAATGGCCTGTTTCCTGTATCATCGTTACTTTTTTGCATGTCTTTCATTTGTTGTTCTTTGTCGCTCCACATCATCGTCCATATTTCTCGTTTCCCTTTCCCGTGACTTTCAGTCTGAAGATAGTTCTCGACCCGAAACGTCACCCATTCCTTCTCTCCAGAGTTGCTGCCTGTTCCGCTGAGTTACTCCAGCATTTTGTGTCCAGTGACTGTGATGCACTCAGAGGAACTCCTCCAACTCACGGACACATATTCTCAAGCACGTTGAGCTCACGAATAGCCCGAGAAAGACCATTGAAATGGAGCTCCCTCCTTCACGTTCCGTCTATCCACCCTCCATGTCCTGGGCACCATCATCAAATGGACGATGGACTGTCTCCATGAAGAACCAGCCTCATGAAACGCAAACCAGATGCCCATACCAGCAACCAAAACCATCTACTAGAAGGACCATAATGGACCAGACATCAGTATAGAGTTGGGAGGTAGTTGCTCAGTATCGCCATCATTGGAATGAGATTCAGAGCAATTCTATTGTGGTGTTAACAGGCAGCTGAGGAACTGGTTAATGGCAAATATTTGTTGGGTGAGCTGGACTGCCTTCCACAGGCACGATTGACTGAATAGCCTTTTCCCGTGCTGTGGGTATCCCGGATTGCACCAGGCCCTGAGCTTTGAGTCAGGAACAGGTAAGAGCTTACTTTCTGCGTTGCCTGATGTACATCCTGCCCGTCGATTCACCAGCAACTGAAGTAGAGTTTCTTTAAGTGAATCACTTTACCGAATCCTTCCTGCCCGGCTGTGAGTGAGCGATAAGTACTGTTGAGTTCCTTGCTTCAGCTTACAGACTAACCACCAAGGGAACAAGCAACAAGATGACTATATCAATGACTCCAGTCCTACCTAAATCCTGGACTGGATTACATAGTGGAATGTGTATCATGCATAGGATATGTGGTGAAGGTTATATAGATAGAGGTAAATATGGTTGATCTGCAGGCAGCGACTCTACCGCTGCGCCACTGTGCATTGTGCTCCATGCACGTGCAACAACAGCCCTGGTTCGCCGCTGTGAGAAGATCAGACAGCACGAAGAACTTCTGAAAGTTTGTCGGCGACAGAAACGTGCAGACTCTTTGTGTGTTGTCCAGGATTTCAAGATCAATTTATTAGCACATGTACCAATTAAGGTACAGTGAAATTACCATACAGCCATACTAAGTGAAAAGCAACAAGACACACAAGCCACATGAAATACAATTTAACATAAACATCCACCACAGCGGATTCCACATTCCACACTGTGATGGAAGGTAATAAAGTTCAATCAGATTCCTCTTTGTGTTCACCGGCGGTCGGGGGTGTTTAACCATCCGCAGTCGCCGCTGCCAACTGTCTGAAGCTTCACGTCGGTATGATCGAAACTCCCCGCGTCGGGACGGTTGAAACACTCTCCGCAGCATGGAGCTCCCGAGTCGGCCTCTTCTTACCAGAGACCGCGGGCTTCACGGTGTTAAAGTCCACAGGCCCCGAGGTTGGAGCTCTCCACAGTCGATCCTCGGCAAAGGATCACAGCTCCGTGATGTTAAAGTCCACGCCGCGCCCGCGGCATGAAGCGCCGGGCCGGTCTCCAGGATAGGCCGCCAACTCCTCGATGTTAGGCCATAGTGGGAATTGAGATAGATTGAAAAAATGTTTCCCCCAACTCCCCACCCCCACATAAAACAAACCAAGAAACACCTAAACTTACTTTGAACACATACTTAAAATAGTAAAAACATTAGAAAGGACAAACGGACTGTTGGCGAGGCAGCCAGTGCCAGTACTGGTGGCGCCACCTGGTGGAATACAAAATATAAATGTGAAATCTGCTGTGTGATGACGGATTGTACACCAAAATCAAAGAACTTCATTGTACCTAGATGCGTGACAATAAAATATCACTGAATCATTGAATTGAATCAAAAACATGATAGATGCAAAGGGGAGTCTTTTCTGCATCATAGACATTTAAATTAAAATCTACAAGGGGTAAGTAAAGGTGATTTATTTTGTTGAACCCCATCCCAGAGCTTGGTTAGATTGTACCTGGCCATATTCTTGGTGATCACACTGGTTCTCGTGTTTAACACTCTGTTGGTACAAGGTGAGTATTCATTCTCTGGTAAAACTGTGTCCTTGTATGTGGTGGTGTGGAGTCAGTCAGAGGGTGGTGAATCTGTCGGATTCATTGGCACAGAAGGCTGTGGAGGCCAAGTCAATGGATAATGCATGGGTCGGTGCCACGGAGATGTCCAGAGAGGACCCAGCGGCAATAGAGCAGAGGTCCAACGCTGACCAACGGACGAGGATGGACCATGTGGAAGTGAGGACTGGCCCTGGAAGTGAGGTTAAGGCCCTGGACAGTACAATGTTTCCATCTCTACCCTCAAGCTCTGTGCCGAACAACAAGCACCAGTCTAAACAAACATTTTCAATCGGTCCCTGCAAACCTGCACTCTGCCTGCTTCAAAGTCTCCACCATCATTCCTGTACCCAAAAAGCCACGGATTACTGGTCTTAATGACTACAGGCCTGTCGCACTGACCTCTGTAATCATGAAGACCTAAGAAAGAGCTGTGTTGGTCCACCTGAAAAATATCATAAACACCCCTGCAGTTTGCTTACCGGTCAAATAGTTCAGTGCCATTGTCCTGAGGCTAGAGGGGTTGAACAGTTTCACTGACACTGTCTGTGACTACTTTACCCCCCACTAGCCCGTGACTCGGACTCTGGCGGTGACCAGGGAGAGACATAGAGCTGGCAGAAAGCTTCCCCTCCTCCGGCACTGGGTGGGAAATGTGCCGTCTGACCTCACAGACAGAGTGGGGGTTGGGGAAGATGGTTAGGAACTGGTGCTGGGGATAGCTTGTCTCGTGAAGAAATGGGCGCTGTGATTTAGGTGAGCTTTCGGCGCGGGGACGTGGAACGGGAAGGGTTGTGAATAGATTCTTCAGGCTCTCCTGAAGTATTGACGTACTTGGATGAGAAGCCACTCCACGTAGCACCTGGTAATGACAAGCCACGGACCAGGGGGTGGCAGCTAGCGGGTGAGGGTGGAGCAGCATTGAGGAAGCAAGGTGTGGTGTGAGAGGCTGTGGGAAGGTGAAGCAGGAGAACGAGGGAGAATTAGAACAATGGATTGTTTATGGGCTGAGTGAAACATTTGCACCCTCTATTGGGAACAGTTGGCATGTTTATCTGCTAGATTCAAGATATCTTTATTTGTCATCCAAAAAACAAGTTTTTTGGACGAAATTTAGTCACCCACTGTCCAATAATAAAAGCAATAAAACAAACAAATTACACAACCCCAACCAACACACAAAAAAAAGAAACATCCATCACAGTGAGTCTCCTACAGTCCCCTCCTCACTGTGATGGAAGGCCAGAATGTCTTTTCCCTTCCCCTGCCGTCTTCTCCCGCGGTCAGGCTGGTGTCGTTGCCACGTTCCAGGCCGCGCCGGACGATGAAAGGTCCGCAGCGGGCCGACCCAAGCCCCGCAATCCGGGACGGGCGAACACGCTGCCGCTGCTGCTGCACGTTGGAGCTCCCGACATTGAAGCCCCCGCCAAGCAGTGAAAAATCCTGCGGCCTATTTCAGGCAAGGCAAGTCGCAGCCGCTCCCGCAGCCTCCAAGGACGGCTGGCTCCGCTGATGGTGAGTACGGTCCGCGAGCTCTGTGAACCAGGAGTTGGGCCGGTGGTAGGCCGCAGCAGGAACGGAGACCCGACCCAAAAAATAAAGGTCGCGTCTCAGTTCGGAAGGGACACTTTTACAATTTCACAGTTCCCCCTCTCCCCCCCACATACACACACATAGTACACAAACACAAAAACACAACATCACACCTACAATTAAGGAGTTGGGAGTGAACCAATGTTTCATTTTAGAAAATATTCCTTCTGGCATTTTTTCAGCATGTTTCCCACCCATTGGGCCTCCCTTTGACTCCCCTGATAGCAGTTTCATACTATATGCTACCTTTTGTATTAACTTTGCCCGTTCCTTTACTTCCATCAGTGTCTGAATTCGCTCCATGAACCCAGGCTTCGCCTCTTCTTTCTCAGACTGAATCATGAGGTCAATGTAAGCTGGGGTGGATAATGGGTTTGGCCTCAGAGCTATTTCTTCAAGTCGTCCAATGCTGCCCGATAATTGTTCAATCAGCGCCAGAACTGTGTTCTCAATCTCATCAAACTCCTGCTGAAGTGTTTCCATAATATTCTGCTCGGTCATCTTCGCACCACAGGCCTTCTCGTACTTTTCTTTGAGATCACTGTATGTCTTCTTCTCCTTTTTCCTTTCATATTCAAACTTGTACTTTTGGTTGAAGTGAACATTCCAGATGCACTTTTTCGGGCAGACCGTACAGTTCCCTTCTCGGTCCATTGCAGAACATTTACGTTTACCATCGTCGTTAGGAATCTTGCAGGGATAATGGCAGGTAAAGAAACATTTCTGACAGTTGGTTATATAATTACCAGTCCCGCTGATATCCGACTGTACTGGAATTGTAACATCAATCACATATTCAAAATTTTTATTTGCATCCAGCTCGGTCTGGTGTTGGTTCAGAGCTTGTTGCGTTTTCCTGAGTTCTTCCAGTTTGGCGAGACCAATTCGGATCTGAATCTGCAATCCCACCACTGCAACTTCTAACTGCTTACGTTCCTTCAGAACCTCTCTCGTTAAACTCAAACTTCTGGTTTCCATTGTGTTCAGAGCTGTGAAGAATTTCTTCATACTGTTTACTCCCATCTTCCAAAACATTGCATCCAAGTTATCATCGTTCTCTCCCCCTACTCCGCTGTCATTGGATCTGCACTCGGTGCCACAGTTTCCAGAGGTTGGACGCTGGGCAAAAATGGCTGAATTGTTAAACTTGAAATGTACTGGCAGATCCATTTTGTCTTTGGGACACGGTACATCAGCTAATTTCAGGGCATCCAGAACGGGGGGAGGCTGTCCGTCTGCGAACGTCACCAGGATCTGAATGTTCTCTGCAATATCTTTGCCAAAAATAGAAAGAATTGAATCAAAGACATATTTCTGTGTGTGAGTCAGGCGAGGCAGGGAGGCTTGAGTAACAAAGCACACGGCGTCGATCTGATCAACACCCTGTGGGGAAGTGAAGAACTCGTGGATTTGCTCAGTGATCTGTTGATCCCAACTGATGCCCCTGGTGTCTCCGAATCCTGGCGTGTCAATGATGGTCAGAGAGTAATCGATGTTAAATCCTACCTGATGATGGAGGTGGTAGGCAGTGATGGAGGATGTCTGACTCTCAGCCTGGGACTTTCCTGTCTGTTCCTGTATTAACTTGTATCTGAAGTCGTCTCCCCATTCCACGCCCAAGATGTAATTGATCATCCCATTGATGAGGGTTGTCTTTCCTGACCCAGTTGCTCCCAGAACCATAATTGTCTTCATTGTGTGTTTTGTGGTGGGTTTTCCAAAGGAGCATTTCATAAGCTGTTTGAATTTATCAAAAACCTTATTCTGTAGTTTGAGCTTGTAAATGGAAGGGTTTCCTTTGGATATTAATTGAGTGTCTTTGAGAAGTTTCTGGGCTTTTCTGACTGATGTGGTTTCTATTTCTACTAAAACCTCCTCACTTGCTGCACTAGATCCTGTCTTTCCGCAATCAGCAGACACTCGGACTCGGTAGTCAGTCGTGGGTTTCAGTCCCTCTAAACGATAGTAGCATTGTGTGCCTGTTGTCTTAACTTCCTCCCATGATCCACCTTTCTTGTTGAAATTAACTAACGGTTCTTCTCTATATTCAATGCTGTATCGAATTATGTTAACATCAGCTCCAATCTGACTTGGTCTGTCCCAGTACAGTGTTGGATTGGGTGAACAATCCTGGAAGACCGGATTACCAGGTGGGCTTGCCGGCTGGGTGAAGCTCTTGTAGCTCTCACTAGCCTTGCTGACCCCTACCTTGGTCACTGCTCTGTATCGGATGTGATACTCCTGGTGTGGCTGTAACCCAGTAATTGTGAAGGAGTGGCATTGATCAGGTGTGTCCAGAATTGTCCATTCCTCCTGCTGGCTAACTTGGTACTCTACCTTGTAGCCCACAATCTCACCGGCACCACGTCTTGGTGGCTGTAACTGCAGCGTCACACTGTCATGAGTTGTTCCACTACACGTAGGTATCTCTGGCTGTGATGGAGGATCAAAGCACCGGTTCTCCAGACATCCTCTATCATACAGGTAAATTGACGCTCCCATGTTGCTGTCATCCCGCACAGAACCAACAGCAAATTTTATTTTCCCATCTGCTATATTGGTGGTGGCAAATTCTAAGAATGATCCTGATAGCTCCCTCATCTTCCGGGATACGGATGACAAGTTATACCAGCTGTCACTTTGTCGTTTTGCACAGGCTCCATCAGCAGGAGGTTGTGTCTCCATTTTCTGAGCTGTGGGCGATTGGAGGTAGTTGTTTGCCTCGACCAGGTAGAGATCCCCATGATGTAATGTTGTAAATGTAAAGCAGACAACATAATCTGTGGCTAAATCCATCATCCTTTCATTTAACTCACTCTCTGATTTCACAACTGGTATGTCTTTCAATACGCTGAGGTAAAATCGCACAACCTTCATCTCCTGTGCCTTGTCATCCAGCCACGTGGTCAGTGCCTGGTGTTTGAATGGTGACTGTTCCCTGTTCTTCAGTATATTCACCAGTAACTCTTCCTCCTCACCGCCGCCCCGAATGGATGGTAGAACTTTCATTAAAGTCCCCTGGAAAACTAATCTGTACTCCAGGCACATCTTTTGGAATTGAAGTATAATATCTATAATGTCAGGAAACTGCGTGGTGACGCAGTCTTTCATTAGATCATTGGACCTCATCACGGCCTCATTGATCTGTTCTAGGACATCCTGGCAGCGATTGACCAGTCCCGCGCTGATCTCCCTCACCAGCTGAGCAGCTTTTGAGTCGAGTTTATTGAGTGGATAGAGCCAGACAGTGATGGGCAATCTGGTCCTGAACTCCTCCAAAACAAAGGAACTTATAATTGACTTTAGAAAAACCAGTGTAGAATACGACCCACTCTACATCAATGGGGTCTGTGTGGAAAGGGTACCCGCTTTCAGGTTCCTGGGTACGCACATCGCAGAGGATCTTACCTGGTCTACCAACACCATCACCACAGTAAAGAAGGCACAGCAGAGACTCCACTTCCTGAGGATCCTCAGGAAAACCAACCTGCAGGAGAAGCTCATGTTGTCCTTCTATCGCTGCTCCATTGAGAGTGTGCTGGCATACTGTATAACCACATGGTATGCCAGCTGCTCAGAAAAGGACAGGAAGGCCCTTCAGAGGGTCATCACGACGGCCCAGAAGATCATCGGCTGCTCACTGCCCTCCCTGGAGCACCTGTTCAGCCTACGCTGCCTCAGTAGAGCAGGCAAAATAATAAAAGATCCATCCCACCCCGGCCACCGTCTGTTTGTTCATCTGCCCTCTGGTCGACGTTTCAGGTCGATCAAATCCCGAACAAACAGACTTAAGAACAGTTTTTACCCCAGGGCCATACGAGAACTGAACACTACCTTTGCACTAGGCAACACCGTTAAAAAATCTTGTACTTAATATAATTGTATTTATGTATTTATTTGTTTTTGCATTTATTGCATATATGTTTGTACGCACCGTCAGGATTGGCTATTTTTTAATTTCGTTGTACTCGTTGCAATGACAATAAATGAATATTATTATTATTATTATCCCACATACATTCTTTGTCCCAACCCTATCAGATGCACAGAATCTCTTGCCTGGAGTGGGGGAATCAAGGACCAGAGGACCATAGGTTCAAGGTGAGGGGGAACAGATTTCATAGGAAACTAAGGTTAACTTTTTCACACAAAGAGTGGTGGGTGTATGGAACAAGCAGCCAGAGGGGTAGACGAGGCCGGGGCTACCCCAATGTTTAAGAAACAGTTAGACAGGTACATGGATAGAACACGTTTGAAGGGATATGGACCAAACGCAGGCAAGTGGGACTAGTGTAGCTGGGTCATGTTGGCCGGTGTGGGCAAGTTGGACCGAAGAGCCTGTTTCCACATTATGACTATGACTCTATCAGAGATATTCTCTTTGTCATTTCAATCCCTCTCAAACCTTTAGATTAGTTTAGAGATACAACGCAGAAACAGCGAGTCTGCATCGACCAGCGATCCCCGCATATTAACACGACCAAACTGCACACACCCGGTACAATATTCACATTACACAAAGCCAATTATCCTACAAACCTCTACGTCTTTGGAGTGCGAAAGGAAACTGAAGATCTCGGAGAAACCCCACGCAGGTCACGGGAGAACGTACATACCCCGTACAGACAGCACCTAGACAGGATGGAACCCGGGTTGCTGGTACTGTAGGGCAGTAGCTCTATGGCTATGTCACCATGCCATGTCTTTTCTGCATCTAGATTGTTTTCGCCCTGTCGCAGATCTGATGAGTAATCTCTGACCTGAAACATTAACGGCTTCTCTCTTGCAGATGCTGGCTGGTATGCGGAGGATGGCACCTTACCTGTGACCACAGTCTGGGACCAAATTGCCTCCTCCCTGATCTCCCACTGCCTCTCAGATACATCAACTGGCCATTATTATCCACTTTTGTGCACAGTGAGACATCCTTTCTCATAATAAAGTCCTAGAATGTTACTATCAGAATAATTGACTTCTCTGCCATGTGCTTCTCTTTGTTAAATACGGATAAGAGCAATTAATTTCAGAACCCCCGACTTTTCTAACTCCATGAACAATTTGTAGTCATAGTCATATATTCATACAGCTTGGAAACAGGCCCTTTGGCCCAATTTCCCCACACTGGCCAACATGTCTCAGCTACACTAGTCCGATCAACCTGTGTTTGGCCATATTCCTGCCAACCCAATACTATCCATGTTCCTCTCAAACTTTACTAAATATTGCAATAGTCCCTGCCTCAACTACCTCCCCTGGCAGCACATTCCACACACCCACCAACCTTTGTGTGAAAAAGTTATCCCTCAGATTCCTATTGAATCTTTTCCCTTTCACCTTAAACCTTTGTCCCCTGATCCTCAATTCACCTACTCTGGGCAAGATACCCTGTGCATCTACCCGATCGATTCCTCTCATGATTTTATACACTTCTATAAGGTCAACCCTCCTGCCCTCCAAGTAATGGAATCCCAGCCTACTCTACCTCTCCCTATAGCTCAGACCTTTCAGTTCTGGCAAAATCCCTGTAAATCTTCTTTGTACACTTTCCAGCTTGACAACATATTTCCTATAACATGGTGCCAAGAACTGAACACAACACTCTAAATGTAATCTCACCAACATCTCATATAACTGCAACATGACCTCCCAACTTCTATCCTCAATCCTCTGACTGCTGAAGGCCAATGTGCCAAAAGCCTTTTTGACTACCTGCAATTCCACCTTCAAGGAACCATGCACCTTCACTCCCAGACCACTCGACTCTACAACACTCCCCAGAGTCCAACCATTCACTGTGTCGGTCCTATCCATGTTAGACTTTCCAAAATGCAACACCTCATATTTTTCTGTATCAAATTCTCAGCCCGCCTGGCCAACTAATCAAGACCCTGCTGCAATGGTTCACAGCCCTCTGTGCCTTATTGGTTGTCTGGTTACCCTCCCGCCCTTAATATAACCTAATCTGCTTGTGATTTTCCTTAACCTAGACACCCTCCCTACACACATTATATCATCTCCTCTCACTTTGCTCTCCCAATTACTTTTTCAAGTTTGTCCCCCCACGACATTTTGGACACTCCAGAGGGAAAACCCCCCTCACTATCTAAGCTGGTCTAACATTTTGTGTCCAATGTTCTATTCTCAGTAATCTGACGGCTGAAATCCAATGTACCAACAGATTCTTTGCCCCCCTATCTACGTGTAATGCTTTTCCATTCCTATCATATGCTTTCTTATATCCAACCTCCATTACGCCTTAATAACTGGGGTACTTTTGAATTGCTGTCCTTACCTTTACCTGCCATGGGAACACTTTGGCCCTGATTGACTCCCACTAACCAGATGTGGAGTAACTTGCAAGTAGGTGATCCCAGTGTACTTTTTACCAGATGCTGTCTAATAATCATAGAGCAAAATTGTCCCTATTGACCAACATGCCCTATCTAAGCTAGCCCATTTTCTCATAACCTTGTGAAGGAAAGAACTGCAGATGCTGGTTTAAATCGAAGATAAACACAAAATGCTGGAGTAACTCAGCGGGACAGGCAGCATCTCTGGAGAGAAGGAATGGCTTCTCTCTAGAGATGCCGCCTGTCCCGCTGAGTAACTCCAGCATTTTGTGTCTATCTCCCTCAAAACCTTTCCTATCCATGGACTTGTCCAAGTGTGTTTAAAATGCTGTAAGAGTACCTGCCTCAACTACCTCCCCTGGCAGCACATTCCATATACCCATCGCCCTCCGGGTGTAAACATTGTCCCATAGCTTCGAATTAAATCGGACTCCTCTCACCTTAAACCAAGGTCCTCTGGTTCTTGATTTCCCTACCCTGGGGGAATGTCTCTGTGCGTCCAATTTATCTATTCCCCTCATGATTTTAAACACATCTGTATGATCACCCTTCTGTGTCCTGCGCTCCAAGGAATAAAGTCCTAGCCTGTCCAATAGCCAAAGCCTTCAGGTTCTAGCAACATCTCGTAAATCTCTGCTTCTTTCCAGCTCAATGACATGCTTCCTCGAACAGTGACCAGTTCTCCTTCAGAGTACTCCAAATGTGGCCTCACGAATGTTTTGTACAATTGCAACATAACAGACAAATTTCTATGTGTCTGAAGGAACTGCGGATGCTGGTTTAAACAGAAGATAGACACAAACAAAGTTGTGAGTAACTCAGCGGGCCAGACAGCATCTCTGGAGAAAATGAGCACCTACTCCTTTTCTCTATAGATGTTGGCTGACCTGCTGAATTACTCTAACATTTTGTGTCCAATGTTCTATTTTCAGTAACCTGACTGGTGAAATCCAATGTACCAACAGCATCCTTTGCCCCCTTATCTATGTGTAATGCTACTTTCAAGGAAATATGTACCTGTACTGCTGCATCCATCTGCTCTACCATGTTCCTCATGGCGCTACTTTTCGCTCTGAGGTCCAGTCCTAGTTTGACTTCCCAAAATGCCACATCTGCCAATGATATTGTTAATCAGCCTTACCAGGGTTCAGCAACTTAATTTGCAAACCATCCTTATCCCATCGGGAAACTGCACTGAAACTCAGAGTCAAAGTCACCATGGTAAGATTGGCAACCTGAACGTATGACACCGCATTGACCATACTGATTTGTGTGATAACATTGCAGTACCTGGGATCAGAGTGTCTGATCGGCAGTCGTACAGCATTCCCAATTGGAAAGGACGGCCCAGAGTGGCCAGTTGCAAGATCTCGCTCATTGTTGAACTGGGAGCGGACACTCAGGAAACACCAGTGACCTGAAACAGAAAGCGGAATAAAATATAACAAGCTGAGTTCCAGATACATATTAGATTAGTTATTTATATGGCTTACTTAGACGTGGCCAAGTACCAAGAGGGGGAAGGTGTCGGAAGGAACTGCAGATGCTAGTTAAAACTGAAGATAGACAAAAAATGCTGGAGTAACAGCTGAACAAACAGCATCTCTGGATAGAAGGAGTGGGTGATATTTTGCATCCCCATTGCCTCTATCCAGAGGTGCTGCCTGTCCAGCAGTTACTCCAGTATTTTGTGTCTACCAAGAGGGGGAAATTTGACGTAGTAAATTATGCAAATTACAAAGAAGATGAGTTGTTTGCAATATTTTTAACCTAAGGTCTTACACGATGGAGAGGCCAACATACGAATTGAATTGAATTGAAACATTTATTGTCATTCAAAATAAATTTGAATGAAATGTCGCTGACGTACAGTCATGACAGTAAAGAGCACAAAGCACACAATTACATAAGTTTAACGTAAACAACCATCACAGTGACTCCTCCAGGCACCTCCTCACTGTGATGGAAGGCAAAAAAAGTCTTATCTCCTCCTGCATTGAAGGATCCTCAGAGAATGTGCATTTCACTGCACATCATGTATGTGTATGTGACAAATAAACTTGACTTGACTTGACTTGACATTCTGAATTTCCTCAGCTGTCTGAGGTGGTAAAGGCGCTGCCTTGCCTTACCCACCATTGCGGCAATGTGTGTTGTCCATGTCAGATCCTCTTTGATGTGGACTCCCAGGTATTTCAAGCTGCTCACCCTCTCCACAGTAGACCCATTTATTTCCAGTGGTGTGTATGTCCTTGGATGTTAAGCCCTTCTAAAGTCCACAATCAGCTCCTTAGTTTTTTTGACATTCAAGAGGAGGCTGTTGTCCTGACACCAGAGTGCCAGATCAGCCATCTCCTCCCAGTAGGCCTTCTCATCGTTGTTGGAGATCCGGCCCACCACCACAGTGTCATCAGCAAACTTGATGATTGAGTTGGAGCTGAACCTGGCCACACAATCATGTGTGTACAGGGAGTACAGTAGGGAGCTAAGGACGCAGCCCTGGGGGGATCCTGTGTTCAGGGTGGGGGGGGGCTAGATGTGTGTTCCCCCATCCTGACCATTTGGGGCCTGGCGGTGAGAAAGACCAGGACCCAGGCACACAGAGGAGTGTTAAGCCCCAGTTCCAGCAGCTTCTCAGCAAGTCTGGTGGGGACTATAGTATTGAAGGCTGAACTAAAGTCAATGAACAGCATCCTCACATAGCCCGCCTTCTGGCTGTCTAGATGAGAGAGAGCGGTGTGCAGAACCTGGGAGACCGCATCATCCGTGGATCTGTTCGGACGGTATGCGAACTGCAGTGGTTCCATGTTGCGAGGAAGGAGGGCACAGATGTGGTTCTTGATTATACTCTCGAAGCATTTCATGACAACCAAGGTGAGGACCACTGGTTGGTAGTCATTCAGACAAGCTGGAGAGGTATTCTTTGTCACCGGTACAATAATGGATCTTTTGAAGCATGCAGGGACCACGGACTTGGCCAAGGAGAGGTTAAATATTGTGGTGAGCACTGGAGCATGCTGAGTATCAAAAGACTTCAGTACTCGCCCAGCTATACCATCTGGGCCTCCAGCTTTCCTCGTGTTCACATGCTTCAGAGCCCACCTCACGTCGTGCTCAGACACCGAGAATGCGTGCACATCCTCGGCGGTGGATCCCTCTCCAGCCTCACTAGCCAGCGCCCTGTTGGTGTTGCTTTTAGACGGCGAGCTAGGGTTGATGTTGCCAATCTCGAACGTGCGTAAAAAGAGTTCAGGTCATCAGCTAAGGAGGTGCCGGACACTTTAATGTTTTACCACTTTATGGACTATAGATTGGACTATAGATTGGAACAATTGGGGAATTATTTTAAACGTTGCTTTTGGGAACAAGAATATATTCCCGACGGTGTTAAAGATATTGCTCAAGAGTTATGGATTACTGCCTTTGCACTTTCAGCTCTTTTGGGTATGCTGGCTTTGATGTACTGACAGTGTTTGTGGGACTCCCAAATTTGAATACACTCTTGCATTTGTACATTGATTACCGAAGAAGTAGGGGTTTGCAATTGAACCAAAATAGTTTGGAGGTACATGCAGGAGTTAGTACGATACGATAGAGCTTTATTTATCCCAAGAGGGAAATTGATCTACCAAGAGTCATAAAACACAAAATACATGAAACATGAAATTGAACTGACGAGTGGAAAAGATTGGGGATGTGCAAAGATTTGAGGGGGGAGGGGGAGAGGGAGGGGGGGGGAGGAGAGTCAGGAGAACTCAACCCAATTAGTTCGGTTTGGAGATACAGCGCAGAAACAGACCTTTCGGCTCACTGAGCCCGCACCGACCAGTGATCTCCGCATATTAACACTATCCAACAAACACTCGGGACAATTTACATTGAAACAAACCCAATTAACCGACAAACCTCTACGTCTTTAGAATATGAGCGGAAGCCGAAGATTTCAGAGAAAACCAACGTGGTCACGGGAGAACGTACCAACTCCGTGCTGACGGTACCCCAAGTCGGGATCAAACCCGGGTTTCTGGCGCTGAAAGCTCTGTAAAGCAACAACTACCACTGTACTGCCCCGACGTGATGATATTACGGTTGTAAATGGTCATAGGTTAGTGGTAACCCCGAATGAAGAAAAAGTCATCTTTGTTTTCCTTTATCGTCACTTTCAGGCGACGCTTAACCTTAAAGGGTTGGCCATTCAGAATAGTGCTCTGCACTTGCAAAGGAATTAATGCATTTTCGTTAAGGGAGCAGTTATTGGAGAAGGGATTAACAAGACTAGTAGTGATAAAGGGAACAGGATATGCAGCAGGGCAATCCACAGTTAATGTGATATTTGTTGCAGGGAAGAGTGAACAATTAGAACAGCTGAAAGAGAAGATAGAAAAGGTCACAGAGAATCACATCAAAGATATTTGAAGATACCGAGACATAGAAACATAGCAAATAGGTGCAGGAGTAGCAAAACATGGAAAATAGGTGCCGTCCGTCTACCCTGACCTAGTGTGAAGAATGGTCTCGACCCTAAACCTCACCCATTCCTCCTCTCCAGAGATGCTGTTTGTCCCCGAGTTACGCCAGCATTTTGTGTCTATCTCCGACTATAATTTACACTGAATTGTGACCAGAAACAAAAATGCTGGGGTTACTCAGCAGTACAGGTCGCATCTCTGGAGGGCAATGGACAGTGCTTCCTTCCGTATGAGATCCTCCACCATTTTATTTTTGCTCAATGTTCCCGCGTGCTTAGTTTCTTGTGTTTCCCTGGGACATTAATCTGTTTCACTCACCAGTCGAGGAAATGTCCAGTAGCAACAGATAGCACACGTATTCGAACCTGGGTCTCTGGCGCTGTGAGGCGGCAGCTCTACCGCCCTAAGATGTGGCGACTTGTTCAAGCCGACCGTGGGTTCTTTTCTTCAGACGGTGATGGATTCCAAGAAGCACTTTCAGTTTCAGTGCAATTTCTCGGAAACACTGAGCAATCGCAAAAATAACAATCAAGGCGGTGCACGTGATATGCAGCAATCAGCGAGGCTATCAGATCTCCCTGCAAACTCGGGCATTCCAGAGAAAACTATTCAAGTCTGTCCAACCTCTCCCAATGGCGAATATCCCCTAATCCAGTGTGAGAGACAGGATGATTAAACCACCAGGGACAGGACGATTAAACCATCAGGGACAGGATGATTAAACTACCACCGCGCTCGTTAAGGCACTGATAACGTGGTACAGGGACAGAGAGAGATAAGCTACACAAACAGCCGTAAATTTAAGAAAGTGTCTAAACGGCAGGAAAGGGTTAAAATGAGTCATGTGGATAACTATTGCGCTTGCTCAATGAGGTAAATGAATATTGCAAATACGCCCCTGATGGGGAAACTGCTAATTACCATGCACATGCGATGTATGATCTGGGAGGTACCCGAGGCGGTACAGAAGATTGTGCACCTCAGCGCTCTGATTGGAAGGAGCCCGAAGGGGAGGGGGATTCAACAAAGGGGAGGGAGATTCAACGAAGTTGTATTGTATAAAGAGAAGGCGCTGTCTTTGTCTCGGTGTGTCTCGGTTTGGAGAGGCACCCGGCTCTGCAGACTCGTGAATAAACTTCTCTTGTTTCCACGACTTTGTCTCTGGCATCGTGATTGTGAGCACCGAGTTACATCTCACTCTCATGCATCATTCTGCCAAACCTCTTCTGCACCCTTTCCAAATGTCCATGTTCTTCCTGTAAGGGACGCGACCAGAACTGCAGATGATACTCCAAATGTGGCCTAATCAAGTCCCAGAGTGACGTTGCAGAAAGACAGGCTCGACTTGCCCCACAGCGGACTGCGGAGAAGACAAGCGGCAAAGCCTGAATGGGCCGAAGGAGCCTCGGCAGCGGTGGGGCCTAAAGGGGGGAGGGGAAGACAATGGATGATCCGGCATGTGTTCTGGTTCTGGTTGATTACTGCGCAAACACCTCATAAGTGTTTATCTCGTGCAGGTCGGAGTGAGTAGAGTAGTGATTAAATTTTGAAGTGGGCCTTTTTGACCAAGTTGAGGGGATCTAGTTGCTCAATCCCCTTTTTTAATTAATTAACATCGGGAGCAGCACGTGTGTTGGGTGGCAACATACTCCAATCCCTGATCGATCTTGGGTAAAGGGAATATCGGTAGCAAAGTTTATTGAAATTCAGCGAGTTGATGAAATAGGGACCAGTGTTTTGTCGTGTTTCAGGGCAGTTGGTGTTCTGCGATGACGGGAGATTTGATGGCGTGATTTTGTGAATTTCCTTGTAAATTGCAATAAGTCTTAGCCTGATTCTGCGCAGCTCTAGGGTATTCCATCCGAGAGAAGTCAGCATATTATTCACGCTTGATTTGCGCTTGTCATTACATACAATGCGAACTGCTCGGCCTTGTACTTTCTCCAGGGTGATCTTGTTGTTGTTGTTGTGGAAAGGATCCCGTACGGCTCCACAACACTCCAATTTGGGCCTGACCAAGGACTTGTAGGCGTTCTCTTTGACGGAGGACCGCCGTGAGGGACAGTGGGAGAACAAAGAGGAGCCCGGTGTGGGGCACTCTAGTTTTAGAATCCTCTGCCCTGGGGCTAAGCCTGCATTAGTTTGTTCGTTCCAGTTAAGGCGCTGTGCAATAGACAATAGGTGCAGGAGTAGGCCATTCAGCCCTTCGAGCCAGCACCGCCATTCAATGCGATTATGGCTGATCACTCTCAATCAGTACCCCGTTCCTGCCTTCTCCCCATACCCCCTCACTCCACTATCCTTAAGAGCTCTATCCAGCTCTCTCTTGAAAGCATCCAACGAACTGGCCTCCACTGCCTTCTGAGGCAGAGAATTCCACACCTTCACCACTATCTGACTGAAAAAGTTCTTCCTCATCTCCGTTCTAAATGGCCTACCCCTTATTCTTAAACTGTGGCCCCTTGTTCTGGACTCCCCCAACATTGGGAACATGTTTCCTGCCTCTAATGTGTCCAATCCCCTAATTATCTTATATGTTTCAATAAGATCCCCCCTCATCCTTCTAAATTCCAGTGTATACAAGCCCAATCGCTCCAGCCTTTCAACATACGACAGTCCCGCCATTCCGGGAATTAACCTAATGAACCTACGCTGCACGCCCTCCATAGCAAGAATATCCTTCCTCAAATTTGGAGACCAAAACTGCACACAGTACTCCAGGTGCGGTCTCACCAGGGCCCGGTACAACTGTAGAAGGACCTCTTTGCTCCTATACTCAACTCCTCTTGTTATGAAGGCCAACATTCCATTGGCTTTCTTCACTGCCTGCTGTACCTGCATGCTTCCTTTCATTGACTGATGCACTAGGACACCCAGATCTCGTTGAACTCCCCCTCCTCCTAACTTGACACCATTCAGATAATAATCTGCCTTTCTATTCTTACTTCCAAAGTGAATAACCTCACACTTATCTACATTAAACTGCATCTGCCATGTATCCGCCCACTCACACAACCTGTCCAAGTCACCGTGCAGCCTTATTGCATCTTCCTCACAATTCACACTACCCCCCAGCTTAGTATCATCTGCAAATTTGCTAATGGCACTTTTAATCCCTTCGTCTAAGTCATTAATGTATATCGTAAATAGCTGGGGTCCCAGCACCGAACCTTGCGGTACCCCACTGGTCACTGCATGCCATTCCGAAAGGGACCCATTTATCCCCACTCTTTGCTTTTTGTCTGTCAACCAATTTTCTATCCATGTCAGTACCCTACCCCCAATACCATGTGCCCTAATTTTGCCCACTAATCTCCTATGTGGGACCTTGTCGAAGGCTTTCACGGCAGCCAACCAACAGTCGCTTGTGTTTTTCTTTTTTTTCTCATTTTTAATTTCAGGTTTTCGTGAACATTGTTGTGTGTTGTGATGGTTTGCAGACCAATATCCCTCTGAGGATGAATAAAGTTTTATCATATCTCAACTTTCTCTTGAGTACACCCAGTGAATTGGCAGATTCTCCTCTGTGGCAGATATTTCCACAGATTCACAACGTTTGAGTATTCCATGTATTTCTTCTCTTCCCGTTACAAGAATGTGGAGGCTTTGAAGAGAGTGTTTACAGAACAAATTAGGGGGTATTGTCTTTAAGAAAAGATTCAACAAACTCGGATCGTTTTCTCTGGGGCATCGGTGGCTTGGGAGAGGTTTATTAAATTACTCGACTAAATTGACCCGTTGGGCCCAAACCTCTCCTGCATTGGGGCAGCACCCTTTCCTCCCCCTCCCCCCCCCCCACTCCATCCCCCTCAACCCCCTTTATCTTCCCTCCTCCCCCCCCCTCCCTCCCTAGGAGATAGATTTAAACTTTAAAATGTGAATAACTTTAAAAATATGACACC
>NC_135971.1:32210707-32362844 GCF_053455715.1 Rhinoraja longicauda
AACGTGGAAGCTACCCGTTTGACACTAACTTGTATTTTCAGTTTGACGAAACATAGATATAAAATATAATATGATATTACTGTTTGACACATCTCTTGAACTATTGCTGCCAGAAATCCAAAAGGTTATTGATTTATTCGGAAATAGAATGCGGAATAGAAAAATGCAACAAACGAACAATCATGTCAAAATGTCAATTTTGATTTTATCACGATCTGTTAAAATGTGTGATCTGATATTCAAATACACTTCTCCGTGTGGAAATGTGTTTTTTTCCCAAAAGCGGCATCCGTTAATTAATGGTTTCTGGGACGGCGGTCCCCAAGGTTGAGATACTTTATGTTACCTTACGTTAACACAACACATTTCTAACACTCATTTCTCGATTATACTTGCAGAATATTTCAAAGGCCGATATAACTATTTGTTGTGCAGCGCTTGTTCGGGTTATGTTACTATATTATAGTAATGTGAGAATGTGAGAACATACCGAGGATATTTTAAACATGACGATTGATTTCCAAAGAAACTGCTAATAAATATTAACGATTGTATAAGATTTTCTAAAACACGCAGCTTTAAAGTTAGAAATTAATCTGCAAATAAACACACAACATGACCTGTGATAGAAATACTTAAGGACATCGGCTACTTTACCTATCATTCTCATCATTCTCACAGTCGATTCACGCCAGCACAGTTAATTTTCTGCAGATGGAAAACGCAATGATTGTTCCAGAGGAAATATCAAAGAAAAAAAACAATCCCAAATTGCGATGCTTTCCGCAATAGCCCCATTTCATGCATAAATTCGAGGAAATAGGCTTGAGTTAGAAAATCGTCTCCTGGTCATTATTCATTCCATGGATTTAACGAGAATGAGGATAAATGAGCAATGGAAAGAATTCAACATGTGGAAGAAAGACAATATAAATTCGATTGGTCGCGACACAAGATACGTTTTAATGCAATTCCCTTTATTCTTTGCAGGTAATATATTGACAATCTCCATCCTGTCCACTGGAAAGTGTGGTCTCTCCATATGCATCACCCGATATCTAGTATGGATGGCGGCAGCGAACCTTATGCATCTGATATTTGGTCCAATTCTTTTTGTGATTAATAATGCGTTTTTTCGACGTTCAGTCCTACATTACACACCGATCTGCCGTCTCAATGTGACCCTAATTTATATTGCTATTGATTGTTCCGTATGGTTGACTGTGGCCTTTACCTTTGATCGATTTGTTGCTATTTGTTGTCAGTCGTTAAAAACTAAGTATTGCACTAAAAAAAATTCAACAACGGTTATAACGATTGTTTGTTTATTATGCATTGTTGAAAATATGCCAGTCTTCTTCTTACTTGAACCACGTGAAGTAATTGACAATGTGCCCTGGTTCTGCACTGTAAAATCAAGCTTCTATACTTTACCTATCTGGGCTGCATTCTTGTGGTTAGAGACCATCTTAACACCATTTCTACCATTTGTGTTGATTTTCTTGTTCAACGCCTTAACTATAAGTCATATTATACGGGCTAACAGAATCAGAAGCAAACTACGGGAAAATGAAAGTCAGAAGTGCCATATGGATCAGGAAATTGAGAACCGAAAGAAATCGATCATTTTACTACTCGCGATATCTGGCAGTTTCCTTCTATTGTGGACGGTAAATTTTGTTTGCTTTGTTGCTCTACATTTTACCGATAATCGACTAATGAAATATGATTACAGAGACCCATTCGCCGTTGCAGAAGAAACTGGATCCCAGTTAAGAGTTTTAAGCACTTGTACAAACACCTTCATTTATGCTGCGTCCCAACGAAACTTCAGAGATGAAATGAAGAAAATTATTAAACGGCCTCTTGTCTTTCTTTCGAAATTATTGAAGTAAACGATAAACTCAAGCTTGATAAACCCAGGGGACATATGCACATTCAACTGGAATTTTAATTAGCGATGCACAGACCTAAATTTACAATGCGTAATATATTAGCGTTGTTCCTGTTTACATCAATGCCATACATATTCTTATCCTGAAAAGGCATATCCAAATCACAGGCACTATATCGCGATTTGTTTTACTTGAAATAAATATTTCAGTAAATGTGTGGTTATGTTAACAGAAAGTATTTTTCACACCAACTTAACATGTGTGCGCGAGTGTGTGTGTGTGTGAGTGGGAGAGCGAGATTGGGAAGGGGGGAGGGTTCTTCCATTTATCAGTGGGAACATCGGTTCTTGAGTGAAAACGGAAACTGCTGAGAATACTCTCATGTCATGCAATATCCGAGGACAATGCATCACAGAAAGCTCATTGTAACACATGCATATTTGATGGTCCATAGTAGCCCGAAACGCGAATCTATTCAGCGTGGAAAGATTATGATAAAATGAGGAGCAGGAAAGACTCACGTTTTAGTTTATTGACACGTGTACCGAGGTACAGTGAAAATGTTTTGTTGCGTGCTAACCAGTCAGCTGAAAAACAATACATGATTACAATAGATCAATTTACAATGTATTGATGCATGATAGGGGAATAACGTTTGGTGCAAGGTAAAGCCAGCAAATATATAAGAAAATAACTGCAGATGCTGGTACAAATCGATTTATTCACAAAAAGCTGGAGTAACTCAGCAGGTCAGGCAGCATCTCGGGAGAGAAGGAATGGGTGACGTTTCGGGTCGAGACCCTTCTTAAAGCCAGCAAAGTTCGATCAAGAATAATCCGAGGGTCACCAAAGAGGTGTTGGTATGAGATGATAACGGAGCTCCAGGCTTGCGAGTCATGGTTCATCTGATTGGAGATAGAGGCTGATGGAGAGGAATATGGAAAATGTTACGAGCAATGGCAATTAATGACGTATTGCAAGAGCCACAAGAATATGCCCGCAGAACGTTCAAATTGAAAGGGAGCTCCTGACATCTTTGGAAAGCCAGGCAAAACATGTCGTGCGGGTAAGCATATTGAGAGTGAATTGGGAGCTGCTAATTACCTCGCCCGGTTTGCTCCAATATGACTGTGGAATATTTCGTTGAGGTCAATGAAAACATTATATTTTGCCAGGAACAAAGCGTGTTTTTGTTGTTGCAAAAATGACATCAGGAACAATGCCTGCGGCCAAATGAACAGAGCACTGACTGGGTTCAGGGTAGAGAGATGAAGGTCAATGGAATCCGAGTTTCATCTTCCCCTTGAGTTCTGAAAAGGGACTACTGAATCTATCTTTGATATTTCCAGTGCAGGTCAGACAACACCGTTGGCGCCGAAGTTGGTAACCCGAATTTACCAAAAAAGTACAAGTTAGTCATGGTTTTGCAGGCAAGGGGTTTGTTAGTACTTAAATGTTGGAAAGAGGAGAGGTAAAAGAACAGCCGTGGCGGATCATACGATTTCATACCAACTTTTCCTTGGAAGCAAACTGATTGGTGATGAAAGAGTGAATCGGTGATTTGTAGTGTGAATGGTTCGTTCCGAATGCTCTGTGGCGGTATCGCATTGATGCTGACATAATTATTTAACGTGAAGTGTTAAGTGCGTACGATTACGTTTGGACATTCACGCCAAGGGGGAGGGGGACGGCAGAGCTACAGTGGGTGGGCTGAGTAATGGGCGGAAGAGAATTGCTGGCTTATCGCGCTCTTGACCCAAGTTTGACATTCATCTCGATGATGTCTGTCTGGAATTTGCTCAGTCTTCATGTCACTGCGTGGGTTTCCCCTGGATGCTCCGACTTCTTCTTACATCACAACGACGTTCGAGTTGGTAGGTTAGTTGTCTCTTGTTTGTAGCACCTGGATGGACCAAGTGGGACAACTTTGTCTAAGTGTGCCAGGGTGATAGATGGTTGACGTGGAAGCGGTGGGAATCGTCATACCGTGAACAATATTATGCGAAGGACCATCATCAGATCAAATGTGACAGAGCGTGATGAACTGAAAGAATAGATAGAAAGATGAGAAGTACGTTCAAGGTGGAAATTGGTGTGAGATGGGGATGCATAAAACGGAAGATGAATTGGCGTGTACGGTCAAAATTATCAGGGAAGGTGGTGCTATATCGGGATTCCGTTTAGCACGAGTTAACTACTAGTCCAATATATTCACACATATGAAGATGCAAGAAACTGCAGATGTTGTAGATCCAAATTGCTGTTGTAATTTACGGCGTCGTACAGTATTTATGGAGAACTTGGTTCGTTAACTCTTCAGGTCAGGGAATTGTTCACACAGATTGTGCTTGTGCCTGGGTAGAAAGCTGGTAGAGAGGTGAGGGTGGGACAAAGTCTGGCATGGCAGTTGGATAGGTAAAGGGGGTGATTGGCAGATGGTTTGACGTGGAGCGAGGGAAGGGAGACATTCCTTCGAATGCAGTTGGGGCACATTGAAGAGGGGTTGGAGGGTGGAGGTAGAAAGGGGGAGTCGTTGTTCCGGTTAGTTACTAATTATTAAACGGTTCCGTGTTAACACCGTTAATCTGTACAATACTCAAGCGGATTATGAGATGGTGTTCCATCAGTTTACGTATGGCCCTACTCTGACAATGGAGGAGGCCAAGTACACGAATGCGTGTGGCAATGGAAAAAAACGAGTTAAATTGTTTAGTTACTGGAATATGGTGGACGACCTCACTGACCGAGAGCAAGTATTCGGTGAAATGGTCGCCTCATCAACCTTTAGTCTCGCCGAAGTATGGGAGTCCATAGCGGGAGCACAAAAAGCAGCAGGTGACGTTAGTGGAGGTGCACGTGAACATATCTCTCACATAGGACTACTGGTATCCTTGGACGGATGTAAGGCCTGAGGTATACTGACAGGTGTTACATCTCCTGTGCTGCAGGGGAAAGTATCTGTGGAGAGGGTGGTTTGGGTGCGCCGTGATGAATGAACCAAGGAGTTGCAGAGAGAGCGGTCTTTACTAATGGCAAGAGACATTTGGGATGGGAAAGTGTGTGTGTTGGGGGGGGGGCGGGGAATGGAGAATAATGTGTTGAATTGGGAGGCTGGTGGTGTGAAGGCGAAGGACCGGGGGAACTATTTTTTAGTTCCGTGCGGAGGCAAGGGAAGAGAGAGCAGAATTGCAAGACGCAGATGAGATGTGGGTGAGGATCCACGCATGACAGCAGTGGAAAGACTACGTTTACGAAAGAAAGAGGTCATCCATCATGAACACAACGTTTCCTTTTTCCTTGCTGCAAATATTATGTTGCAGATTTCAGAACGGATGCTAACATTATCGCAATGATATTTCTCTTGGAAATATCTTCAATTTTGAACAATAATTTCGATTTTTAATACCTTTATACGAGATAACAATTATGGTCTGCAAGGAACGCATATGGCATTTCTATTAAAATATTCAGATGCCGTCTATTCAATATAACCTGATAGCTTCTTGCATCACCCCAGCGTAATAGTGATATTATTGACGATAATACATGAAGCGAATTGTATGCATGACTGCCACATAGATTATTTTTTCTAATCTGATCAGCCAACCTTTCGATAAAGCTTTATTCATGTCGATATTTGTAAACTTTTGTGAGGTTAAATAACAGCCGTCATAATCACATGGAACGGATCTTGCCAGTTGTTGCAATGTAAAGCAATAGATCATTGTACATTGGAGCGAACGTATCCTCTAAATGAATCAGGTGTTTACGGACAAGAAACACAGGATAGCATATACGACAATGCGTCATTTGAATACACTTTACCAAGTATTTTTTTATGTTTGCTCCTTCTAATATTATGACAGCCAGACACATTCCGGTCAACAGTACAATCATAAGAGGCAGTAGCTTAAAACTCGCAGTGAAAAAAAATAGCCCACAATAATAGGCACTGACGGCAATTTCATCGCGTTCCTTTAATCATTATGATCCTTTCACGCAATCTATTCATCAGATACTTTTACACAACTTATTCTTTAATTAATACTAGTTTGAGAGTCGCAGTTAGTTAAACTATACAATTGCCACCATCAGTCAGATAGTCAGTTGAATATCAAGTAACAAATGTGCCGATCTGAACTGAAAACAGTAAATGCTGGAGAAACAATATCTGTGGGACGAGCAACAGGCAATGTTCGGGTGGAGAAATTGTCAGGGTTGTTGCTTCCACTTTTTTCTTTTATTCCACCACAGTCATTTTCGCTTTCCTTTCCGGCAACTGTGTAAACCTTTAATGATGTTGTAGCTTGGGAACACAAGTTGTTTTAACCTATTATGGATCATATCACGGTATGGAGTGCACTTGGAAGTCCCTGTGCATATGTGAATGTCCTTGCCACAAATGGATGTAGAGGTCAGGACAAAGGGTGCTTTATACACCGATCCATATGGCTTTGATCAGTAAGAACGTCGAAAGTTACCGAGAGAAACAAGGAGAATGCGGTTGAGAGGAAAAAATAGATACGCCACGATCGACTGGCAGTCAACCGGTCGAGTAACCTAATTCTATTCGAATGTTTGAAAGTCTTATGGTCCAAGAAAAGTTAAATCTGAAACAATTTTTCATCAGGAATAGCCAGCACGTAATTGTGCGAGAGAACTCTTCACAAATGTGATTTGATAATATGGATAATAATATGGATGAAGGCACTAAACAATGCCTAAATGGATATTACTAAGACATTTAACAAGATCCCACAATTTAGAGCGGTGCTCTATTTAATTCACAGGAAGGTCAATACAATTTTGCCATTTTGGTGATAAGGGCCCCTTGGTGTTGGCGGAAGATTTATTATCTCATTAGAAAATATGCGAACATTGTTGGATTGTTGGATCTTTGTTTTTTTTCATATCAATTACTAATTTGGTGCGAATGTTGGATATATCATTAGTAAGTTTGAGCATGACAGGAACAATATGGATGTTGTATACCGCGTGGAAAATTATCTGAGGCTGCAGCTGAATATCGAACAGATATTCTTTGGCAATCGTCATTTGGCGTATCTTTGGCACGTGCCAAGATATGCGAAGTAATGAATTTTGCAAAATCATATACTTATGGTGTAAAGAAGGCAAAATGTATTGTGCCGAGAAATTGAAGAACCGGAAAGACCTGACATAATAAAATGAAATTGTATGGGGCACATGCACAATTGAAAGTTAAAAACAAGAGGAATCTGTGTTTAATGCTGGATGAAATCGTTTTTAAAAGCTCACAATAGCTCAGTGGGAAGAAACATAATTTATATTTTCAGTCACCCTTGGCGTCCGTCAGACCCCACAGATCGTTAAACAAAAAATCCGTCTATCTTTAATTCCGCCCGATTTGAAACGAACCATATTATACTGGTTTGGACGATTTCCTGGTTCTGATGACAGACAATGGACTTCAAACTAAGTTGTCGCCATAAATGGGATCAGTAAATTGAAACAAATATACTATTTCAATGACCTGCACTATATTTCAAAAATATCACATTGGTTTATTATTGTTTCATGGGGACAAAATAGGGGGGGAAAGAGAGCCGAATAAATTGTGGAAAAGGATACCACGACGATTGCTGTTACATGTTACAGTAATGTATGGGTGCCTCTCAAATTATCACTTAGCAACATTTTTGGATGAAATCCCCTTTGTGTTAAACCTATTCCAACGTTTGAATATTTATTCACAAAATGCTGGAGTAACTCAGCAGGTCAGGCAGCATCTCGGGAGAGAAGAAATGGGTGACGTTTCGGGTCGAGACCCTTCTTCAGACTGATGTCAGGGGGGCGGGACAAAGGAAGGATATAGGTGGAGACAGGAAGATAGAGGGAGATCTGGGAAGGAGGAGGGGAATGGAGGGACAGAGGAGCTATCTGAAGTTGGAGAAGTCGACGTTCATACCACCGGGCTGCAAACTGCCCAGGCGTAATATGAGGTGCTGCTCCTCCAATTTCCGGCGGGCCTCACTATGGCACTGGAGGAGGCCCATGACAGAGAGGTCAGACTGGGAATGGGAGGGGGAGTTAAAGTGCTGGGCCACCGGGAGATCAGTTTTGTTAATGCGGACCGAGCGCAGGTGTTCAGCGAAGCGATCGCCGAGCCTGCGCTTGGTTTCGCCGATATAAATAAGTTGACATCCGGAGCAGCGGATGCAATAGATGAGGTTGGATGAGGTGCAGGTGAACCTCTGTCTCACTCTAGCATTTGTGAATAAATCGATTTGTACCAGCATCTGCAGTTATTTTCTTATACCAACGTTTGAATATATTAGCAATGGCAAGAAAGGGACGTGAAATTACATGCTTCAGTTCCTCTCTGAAGTGTGTCTGAGAAACAGCATAAATGAAAGTGTTTGTGCAAGTACTCAAATACCTTAGCATATAGCCACTGTTTTCCGCAATGGTGAAAGAGTCCTGGTAATCTGTTTCCAAAAATTGAGTATCTGTAACCTGTACACAGAAGAAGCACACGAGGTTTACCATCCATAAGAAAATAAAGTTTCCAGATATTGCAATGAGTAGAATGATCGATTTCCTTCTGTTCTCAGTCTCTTGGTCAGTCTGACACGCCTCTCTATTACTCCCTCGGAGTTTGCTCCTGACTCTGTTGGCCATGATAATATGCTTTATGGTCAAGAAATTGAGCAGAAAGATCAACGCAAATGGCGCAAATGGAGTTAAGAGTGTTTCAAACCATAAATACGCGATCCACGTGGGTGATGTGTAGAAACTTGATTTTACATAACAGGACCATGGCACCTCATTAATTACTTCCCGCGGTTCAAATATAAAATAGACTGGAATATTTTGTAAAACGCTGAACATAAACACCGCTGTTATTACCTTCAATGCAGTCTTCAAGGTACAATATTTTGTACGTAACGATTGGCAACATATAGCAACAAATCGATCGAATGTAAAAGTGACAGTCAGCCAGACGGAACAATCGAGCGAAAAATAAATAAGTGCAATAACAAGACTGCAAATGGGGGTGTAATTGAGGAATGAATGTGGAAAATATTCCTCTTTAATCTCATACAGAATTACACTGGAAACCAGTACCAGTAGATCAGCTACCGCCATTGATTTCAAATACCGGATGACACATCTAGTTAGGCCGCACTTTCCAGACGACAGGATAAGGAGTGCCATCAAATTTGCTGCAAACAAAAGAAGAAAATTGCATTACGAACGAGAAATAACCCGCGAAATATATATTCATTTGCCTCAATTTGTCATGCGTGTACGTATTTTTCTTGCCTTTACGACTGGAATACCAAACAATATCACCCAGGTTTACAGTTGGAGCAGATCTGATGCTCACTTAATATAAAAAGATTTGGTCATCGAGCTAACATTCTAATGGTGAAAATACTTCAAACTGAAACTCCCTCATGTTTACTGCTCCTTGCAAAATATAAAGTTATTTTTATAAATATGCTGCGGCTTTCAAAGGATTATGTGGATATTATGTGCGACATATTATCGAAGCGGTTTGTCAGTTCAGTGAATATCAACAGGCGACCAAAATATCACGGCATTATCGGAAACGGATATGAACGGCTTTGAACGGCTATGAGGTATTCTTGAAATACCACCCGTTCACATTACGTTGTTGTCAAAGAAACTGGATGCAGTGAAATCATGTAGCATACAGATAGTAGCGTACGGTAAGGGTAAAAGCAATAAAAATGTACCACCGACCGAATTTAAAACGTCACAATGATACAAAAATAGTAATTCAGCTTGATGAATTGCAAAAGTAAACACTAAGTAACAATAACGAGATAACAGAATAATGGAGAGTTAAGAGCAAGGACATATGGCGCTGCCTCCCTGAACGTGGTGTGGAGGTTGATAGCAGTGGAGAAGAATCCTTCATTAAATATAGACGTTACATAAGGCAAAAGAGGGATAACGGAATGGTCTGGGCATCAGCCATCTAGCATGCCCGTTGGACTGAAGAAAACGGCAACTCTATGGTAGATTTTTCAATGTTTCGCCACCCTCTGCATGATCAGGCATTTAAAGACTGTGACTTTGCCTACCTGCTTGAGAACGAATTCGTGGAAATATTGTGTTCAGCGCATCTGCCTGGTTTGCAGAGAATACTCGTGGACATGCCGAATATATGCTGATGCGTTTTCTTCTTACCGCATCTCCACGAAGAGACCAGCTATGGTTCTGGTGATATTAATGCCACAGAACATGAAATGTTGACCACATCTAGAGATGAGATGGGGCGATGTTCTGTCCTCTTCGCTTCTTTTGGTTCAAACGCAATTGTGTCGCATAAATGTTAACGGACAGATAGGTGTCCTGAATTATTGACACTTTGTTCCGGATTTCCTACCTCTATTTCGTCTCATCATTCTTGTCGAAGTTCCCGTCAGTATCATCGGCTAACATAAAGACCGAGTTAACGTCGTACGTGGTCAAACACGCATGGATGTATACGGAGTAGAGCATGAACTGAGCACACAGCCCCGAGCAGTAGCAGTGTTGTGAACCAGCCTTGTGGAGATGTTATAACCAGTTCTACGTGGCAGGAGCCTGCCTGTCCTGAAGTCCAGAGGTCATTTGCAGGTGGGTACCCGACGACCAAGGATGCTTATTCATTTCAGATTTTAATTTTCACGTGTTTGGCACTCATGTTACTTTAATTTCTCTCGTGGATAACGTCGCACACGCGCCTCCCCACTGATAACCACATACGTTTAATTTTCGCATCTTATGTGTAAATGTGACGTTTAGAGCTCGCAGCTGTATGTAAATTGTTTCCCTCCTAAGCATACACACTTCTGGCATTTCTCATTCCTTTCCGCAAATGTAATAAATTAGCAGAGGATAATCTTTAAAATTTTCATAGTCGCCTGCTGTCCATTTCTCTCCCCTTAGACTCGACGTACGCACGTTTTAGTTCCGATATGGCGGACCAAGCAGGCTTCCATGTGATATCCGCCACGGAATTAATTCATACATTAATTCGGCACATGTAGCACGGACTGAGGTCGTGACTTTGGAAAAGCCGGACAACCTTTGATACTCAACAGATATCGACAGTTTTTGTGTGAAATACCTCCAAAGGCTCAAGGCAAGCAAGAAAATATTGGAATAGATTTAACACACTAAATAATGAAACACATCAGCATTAAACAAATGATTTAGTTTAAACACCTTAGGCTTGTGCCAAATAATTCAAACATATTGAGAAATGGAAGGGCAATCACTTGCTTTAATTACTGTCGCCACATTGACTAGGACCATATTCAGATAATTTTGCCACGCTACATTTTGTTATCTGGCTGTATGGCATTAAATTGGTGGAGGATACAAATTGTGCTCATACACTCTATTCTTTGCTCCAATTGTAAACACGCGTGTTCTGTCAATACAGAAATGAACGACAGAAGGGCCGTCATCAGTCCACCAGCTCCTCTCGGTGCTGTCCTGATGCTTTGAAATTCAGTCAATCACAGATGGTAGACAGTTGCTTCTTGAGCCAAGAAAAACCGGGCAGCATATCTGAACCGCAGAGGCACATCTTGCCAATAGGTTCACAGATCGGCCTTCAACGCATTTACATCCCGACTCATTGCACTGACTGGCAAGTTAGCATCATCCCGCTAAAGATTTGCAGTTTCCAAAGCCCTGAATACGTGGCATCATCCTCTATCTTGCAAGGCGAATCCACTCGGAAACATAAATGTAACGCCCAGCCTTACCCTGCGCGCCCATCCCCGGAACAACTCTGGTGGACTTGTGACAATACGTGCTCTAGGAGAGGTTTGCGTTCACTTTTGGTAATCTCGAAAACATGCAAATATGCAAACATATAAAGAAGCAACACGATGAAATGTCTCGAGCTGTGGTTGCTGTAGTTCTGATGGATTGAATTCGAACTTAAACGCCCTCTCAGCTCAATAATGTCCAATAACCATATCTACACTATTAAACAACACCATGAGTAAAGAGTGAGATTGCCCTTGGAAATGATTATGCGTAGTGCCTCTGGATTTCCGGATGCATGTAAAATTTCGTGAAAGCACTACCATGCAACACATCGACCCAAACTACTAAACCTGGAGCATGCCACAATCTCCGCTACACAACCCTTCACAGTCTGCAGATGAATTGTCAATACTTTAATCCCATCTCGGCGACAAAAACAAAAATGGTAGCGATTAAATCTGACAGAAAAATCTAAAAACAACAGGTGTTACCTTTCTTCTTGAATGTCTACAGAATGTAAAAGTTAAACCTCCCTGAAATGCAACGGCGAAGTTGCTTTCTCCGCTGTGCATTACTGTATTGTGATGTCTTCTTTCTAGTGTTCTGTGTTATTTATAACAAATTATCATCTTTTATTTCAGTATTAGGCACAAGTAATATATTCATCAATAGATTGAATTTACACATTACTCTGAAGGGCAAATCACGGCTATTCAAACTGGTAGGTCAAATCAGGAGAGTTTTAGTTTGCGCAAATTGTAATTAAAAGTTACAAAGCTTCAAAATAAAGTTTCTGCATTCTGTAAATGTTACAAAGCTTCAAAATAAACGATGGTGCTCAGCCTCAATTATCCATGAACTAATTTAGTTAAGGATTCACAGTGGAAATAAAAAGACGTCAGTTTTATGGATACTCACCGGCAGATCCCCTCTACTTGCATGTTTTATTTCGCGATATGTTATCAGGCAGATGGAGGTATCTGCGATCATCGCATGTGCAAGGACTATCTTGCATGATTGACATTCTTTGGGGAGAGCTCCAGAATACAAAGAATCCGACAAACGTTTTTTTTAATTTCGACCGTGAAGTCTAAAGATAAAATCAGCTACGATCAATAACCGCCCTACGGTTACTTGTTCTTCGTATAATGAAGCTACGCAAAACCAACTGCATGGAATGAAAATAGAAAGAGCTTGAACGACTGCATTTATATGCAGACCCTTGTTGAGAAGCGTGCAATAGGACAGTGTTAGGTAGACCGTGTATGAGGAGCGGAAGGAAAGCTTGTTGTGTCCAATGGACTTAACTGATATTAAATATATAAAATATCATATTACTTATATAACGTGTAAAAATAATTTACCGTCAAAGAAATTCAATCATTTGTTCACATGATTGTTAGCTCCAGTACATTAGCGAGCTAACCATGATACTTCGGATCAGGTAGCGAGAAGCATTATTTTTACAGTACGCTGTTAGTATTAATAATTTCATAGAAAACTAATCTTTTCAGATATATTTGCTATGATGTTTCATATCGTCTGTAAGCATTTCAACGTATATATGTAAAACCATTGCATGGCTCACCTACCTGGGACTCCAATGATTGCAAGGATAGGATAATAAATACTCTCGGTCTTCAGGAGTGCCGGCTTTTCCATATTTAGTTGGAAGATTCCTTTCTAGTCTGTTCAATGGGCACACGGAACTCCCGATGTCAAATTTAGCTCTTACTTATACTTTACAGAAACCTCGAGAGAGGAATCAACATGCAAGGTGATTGGTACTATTCAATCACGATCACGTTAATTAGGTTGTTTGTTTCATGCCCCTCGTCACTGTTAAAATGTTAACCTGTAGACACATATTTCATCAGTTCAAATCGTCAATTCATGAAACAGCGATTTTAAAGTTTTTGTAGACGCTTTATTGCGGTTTATTTTGAAATCTCTTCATTGGCTGCCCCAATACGTTCAATGTGCACATTCTCTTCAGTTTTACAAGTATCATGTGCAATTAAAATCTGAGGAGATATCTGTGATTATACGAACAATCAAGTTTACCGAGACTGTGAAAGAGTCTGAATATGTGACAGAAATATTGCACAAAGCATAACAAAAACATGGCTATTTATAATTACTGTGATCCAATGCACTCGCACTAAAGACAATCGTTAATTTGTACCATCTTTAGCAAATCGTCATTGTTTTAGTCTTTCTGCAGCGGATTGAATTATGTTTTTTTAGGTGATACCTTGTGAGATATTGGACCGAAGGACGACTTTTCCAATTTATTGTAATTCTCATTCCAGTGCTCTCTTTCAACACACCTGCCTGTCCACCTAGTTTCTAACTCATCGCCATTGATGCAGACTGGATCATGTACTCCACCTCTATCCTTAAATCCAATACCTAGCTCTTTCGTCTTTCTGACATGAGGGAAGAGGCTGTTGTTTTGACATCATGTTACGAAGTTCTCAATCTCCTTGTGAGATCCGGCCGGCCATGGTGTAATTATCTACACTCCTGTAAATGGAGTTGGAGCAAGATCTGGCCACACAGCAGTAAATGTATGGGGAGAGAGTAAGAGGCGGACGACGTGGCTGTGCTGTGCGTCGATTTTGAAAATGATCGCGGATGATGATTTGTCGCCTATCCTTCTGATTGTGTGAATGGGTGAGGGAGTCAGTGGCAGAGGGCGTGATGACTGCAAGTTACAGGAACTTGAAGATGGGTTTGGGTGGGATTGTGATATCGATTGTGGATCCATGGACAATAAATAGTAGACGTTCTTCTCCAGGTGTTCTAGAGATGACCACCGTAGCGCCATGGAGATGGCGTCCATTGAATTGTCCAAAAACGGTAGGCAATTTATAATGTATCAAGGGTGACTCGGAGGCTGGAGGTAATGTGCACCGTGATCACCGGCTTTAGACGCGTTATGTTTGTGGATGTCAGGGACACTGCACTCCAGCTATATGAGTCAGATAGGTGTTATTTCTTCTTTGTCCAACAATACCAATGTATTGAAGACAGAAAGAGAAGCACGGCCTTAAATTTCCTCAAATAAGAATTCTTTTTCAGAAGCGTGGTGATCAGAAATGTTCAAGCAACTTGCGAATACAAGTCTGTAAGTTTACAGGCTTTTATCAAACCAAAAACAATGAATGTTATGATGTTGTTTCCCAGCAAATGCTGCCGCCGTAACCCTCCAGTTGGTTTTGCATGGCAACGCACGGTCACATTCAGCGGGATTACACGAAACAAACGTCCAACCTATTTTCACACCAGAATTGATTCTTAAATGTTCACTTTATTATCAGTAGTCTGCTGAGAGGTGTAACGCCTGAGTTTTCCAGCTGGCTGAAATTGCAAGTGAACCACCCAGGATTATGGTAATGACGTAGACATCTTTTAATCTGTCTGCAGTGTTATTGCGATTGGACAGTCAAGCTTCTCGTCCATATAACGTGTGACATTACTGATGAAGAAAATCGTGATACACGCGTCCCAAGAAACATTTATGAGATTACCATGCTCCCCCAGCTAATGCCATCTATCGGCCTTCAGGGCCTTAATCTCGAATGATCATTGGTGCCCTGCATTGATTACCGTTGCCAAACAATGACCACAGATTATCACGTTTCCATGATGGAAATGAAAGATAATCAAGTAGAAATCCTGGCAAAAATTATCTTTCCACCTTTATTTGCAACGCGATTATTTTGGTTCCTGAAGGGCAGCCGAACTGCAATTGCCAGGAACGGCGCAGTGAGATTTCATTTTCATGTTCTCTGTATTATTTTGGTGGCAACAATTGTCATTGCCGATAGTCCTCCGTACGCAGTAATGGGATAAATTGGAAAGTAACGGCGCAGTGGGCGGACTATGGTTTACTGTCTATTTTGTGGTTCAATAGCGAGGACAAATGTTTCAGAAAACACAGATTGAGATTGGAGATTGGCGGCTCGAGATCCTGCAGCAGGGCTCAGATTGCGCGAGTGCAGACCAAGGGAAATCAGCATAAACATAGAAAATAGGTGCAGAATAGGACATTCGGCCCTTCGAGCTAGCATCGCCATTCAATATGATTATGGCTAATTTTTCAAAATCAGTACCCCGTTCCTGCTAAATCCCCATATCCCTTGATTCCGTTAGTCCTAAGACTTTTATCTAAAAGTGGTGAGACGGAACATGAAACGAGTTGCGATATTCTGATTTATCTATTTCTTAAATCCATTCAAACATTTTCTGAAAGGTAGTTGTTCCTACGAGAATGTTCTGTTTTTGCAGTTATAATTTAAAATCTAACTGATTACTGATATCCGACCAAAATCAGGAAACGCAGGTTGTTGAATGAACTCGGGTTAACCAGCATTTGCGGAGGGAATTGACGTTCCCTTCTTCAGATTGGTGACCCTTCGACAGTTTGAAGGATGGTCCGAAAATTGCGTCAATCAGTAGAGAAAGCAACGTGATAGGATGAGGATCACATCTGTCAAAAGCAATATTCTATCAGATATTAGCGTACATTTAAGTAGGTACATTTATTCTGGACTGAAAACTTCCTGCTGATCTGAAGTTTTCCAATCAATATTGCCTGCCAACCTGATGCCATAGCTGATTCCAATCTTATGTTCATCTTCAATTTTGACTTTTGTATCAATATGTCTGCGTCCTTTAGCGTTTTTAAATTATCCATGAGAAGCCCGGACAAATCATTACTTTTTAAGAAGATTATCTCGGTCGTCCTTGTTCTACCCGCGTAAGAGGCGTTTTCTGAATTACAATCCATATTTTAATAAACCCTTCAAACTGCGTCGCCGACCCTGTGTGAATATCGTTGCACTTCACTTTTAGGGAGTGACGTAAACAATTATATTCAAATTCCAAATATATCCATAATATCTTTTAATAGGCACGTTAACAGGAATGTCAAGGATTTGAATCTAGAACCGGAAATGATTTTATAAACGGGATCCCGTGCAATCCTTCAGTCGGACAGAATCTATTTCGCTGGTTAAATTCAGCAAATACACCAGTCACCGACTGAGGTCTATTTATATCTCAGGGAAACCTTGATACTGATATGAGCATTATCAGTGATCTATTTCTAATGTCATATTTTGTTGTTATCATTCTGGATAACTGCCGTTAACACATTCTGCAATAAGCTTAAAACGAGAAGCAATACATAATGTTTTATTTATTTTCTCACAAAACTTTCTTGTCGAAGAAATTCACTAATTTCTTGTGAACCGTTATTCTCTTGTTTAGTTGGAAATTGTTACTCTTCGTTCCTTTTAGCTAATTGAGATACGTAGGTTTAAACACGAACGTGAAATGTATAATGATTCAGATATGTTGAAATTGTGCTACATTAGTAAAGAACAGTCCTATTGTAGTGCTTGGAATATTGTACCAGTGTTATTGGAGTTTTGAATACGTGCAGCGTATTCATAATGAAATCCTAAATTCTTCACCTCTTGAGATGTATAATGGTGAGTTTGGCTCCGGAAACCATTAGGACCAGGGCAACCCTACACGCCTACAGATGCAGACCAAGAAAATATAAACACCAACAACGTATTAGTTGGAAATCTGAAATGGTAACAGAAAATGGTGGAATAGAAGTAGCTAATAATTCGTGTCTGAGACCCTTGATCCTGTTCCCCAGAACTGCGGAAAAAGAGAAGGAACATTTGTCTCCGTAGTAGAGTAGGAACATGATGGCAATGAGTGAAATAAAATAACCTTCTCTGTTAATGTGAAGTTATGCAACCATCAGGATCAGTTATGACAGAGATCAAACTGGATTAAGTGAACAAGTACAAATACCTGGTCCTTCACAGAAGCAACAATGGTGCGTTGTCTTTACATTTAATCTACTAATTTTACCCAAATGACGGAGCTCTGCCTATGATGAGAAGCGTTCTTCTCATTGTTGCCGCACTGAGGGTCGGTGCGCTCAGGATGGGTCGACTGATGTGCTTCTCTGTGGTTTGTCCCCGTGAAACATAATAATTCCAATCATTCAATTACCTGTATGGGAAATGCTGTTCCAGACAACAATTACCTCCCGAACACCGTTAACATTCAGCGATCTTCCTCTGCCAATATCTACTGAAGTCGTGAAAATAGAAAACCCTTCCAAATATACATATCCAGAAACAATGTTGATGCTCGGCGAAAGTACCTTGGGGAAAAAGGGGATACTTCGTTCCATCATCCTCACACCGACATTTTTGAATCGCAGAAGAAAGATACAACGTATGATGGTAACGAAAACTATTAAATCTTGCATCAATCACAGTCATCCATTTGTCCATCCCCGCAGAAACCACCTACTCCTCCTATCTTCATGTTTCTATTGTTTTCGTTGCCATCATACTGGTTGCACGTTTCTTCTGCTTCTTTGTTGCCTCTTGACGAATTCGCTCAGCCAGTTTGGTAATGTTTTCTTTTGTATCTTGGATATAACTACACCATTCAGATCCTATCACGTATTATATTCTCACATTTTCTGCCGAGAGGATATACAAAAGCATTCTGTTCCGCCGTGCAAACGTCCGGATGACCAACTCCTCCGCAGTTAGTTCTTCCAAGGCTAGGGCAGTGTCATTAGTGACCTTTACTTACGCAGAGGCTAGATTGATGCTCTCTCTCTCTCTCTCTCTCTCTCTCTCTCTCTCTCTCTCTCTCTCTCTCTCTCTCCTCTCTCTCTCTCTCTCTCTCTCTCTCTCTCTCTCTCTCTCTCTCTCTCTCTCTCTCTCTCTTCTCTCTCTCTCTCTCTCTCTCTCTCTCTCTCTCTCTCTCTCTCTAATTTGTGGATGACACAAAGCGGGGTGTCAGTGTGAATTATGAGGAGGGTGCTATGAGGATGCAGGGTGACGTGGACAGGTTGTGTGAGTGGGCAGATGCATGACAGGTGCAGTTTCATGTGGATAAATGTGAGGTTATCCACTTTGGTGGTAAGAACAGGAAGGCAGATCACCATCTGAATGGTGTCAAGTTAGGAAACGGGGAAGTACAAATGGGGAAGTACAAAGGAAATGGGGAAGTACAAAGAGTTCTGGTTGACCTTGTTCATCAGTCACTTAAAGTTAACATGCAGGTCCAGCAAGCCGTGATGAAAGCTAATGGCATGTTGGCCTTTATTACAAGAGGAGTTGAGCATCGGAGCAAAGAGGTCCTTCTGCAGTTGTACAGGGCCCTAGTGAGACCACACCTGGAGTACTGTGTGCAGTTTTGGTCTCCAAATTTGAGGAAGGATATTCTTGCTATTGAGGGCGTGCAGCGTAGGTTCACGGGGTTAAATCCCGGAATGGCGGAACTGTTGTATGTTGAAAGACTGGAGCGACTAGGCTTGTATACACTGGAATTTAGAAGGATGAGAGGGGATCTTATTGGAACATATAAGATTATTAATGGATTGGACACATTAGAGGCAGGAAACATGTTCCCAATGTTGGGGGTGTCCAGAACCAGGGGCCGCAGTTTAAGAATAAGGGGTAGGCCATTTAGAACGAAGATGAGGAAAATCCTTTTCAGTCAGAGTTGTAAACCTGTGGAATTCTCTGCCATCATACTGGTTGCACGTTTCCTCTGCTTCTTTGTTGCCTCTTGACGAATTCGCTCAGCCAGTTTGGTAATGTTTTCTTTTGTATCTTGGATATAACTACACCATTCAGATCCTATCACGTATTATATTCTCACATTTTCTGCCGAGAGGATATACAAAAGCATTCTGTTCCGCCGTGCAAACGTCCGGATGACCAACTCCTCCGCAGTTAGTTCTTCCAAGGCTAGGGCAGTGTCATTAGTGACCTTTATTTACGCAGAGGCTAGATTGATGCTCTCTCTCTCTCTCTCTCTCTCTCTCTCTCTCTCTCTCTCTCTCTCTCTCTCTCTCTCTCTCTCTCTCTCTCTCTCTCTCTCTCTCTCTCTCTCTCTCTCTCTCTCTCTCTCTCTCTCTCTCTCTCTCTCTCCCCCTCTCCCCCTCCCCCCCCCCCCCTCTCCTCTCTCTCTCTCTCTCTCTCTCTCTCTCTCTCTCTCTCTCTCTCTCTCTCTCTCTCTCTCTCTCTCTCTCTCTCTCTCTCTCTCTCTCTATCTATCTCTCCCTTTCCCATAGCAAGGAAATGCAAGAGCAAGAAACATTTCCGTGTTGACTGAGAGTACATTTGGGATAAGGACATAGAGTGGCGAATAAAATAAACAAAATGGGCTAAATAATATGAGCCTCGACTATCATGGGGCAACCAGGGATAGGCCTTATGGCCGCAGAAAAAAGTAGGTACTACAGTAGGATTGTACAGAAGGCGGAAAACAGATGTCTTGAAAAGGGTCTCGAGTTCAACGGTTTCGAGCCGCAATGTGACTGAAGCCCAGACGTATACATTCATAGGGACCATCAAAGACATTGAAATATCGACGCCACAAAGTGTTCCCTGCTATGTTGCCTGACATGGCAAATTGCCCATCTCGCCTTCCTTCACCAAAGGGCCCAGAAAGAGGAATATCGGGTACGGTTGTATTTGGGCTTGTGTTTGCATCGGTCCTTTTGGTAGGCATACAAACAGACCGGACGGTGATATGGTTCTGGGGGATGTACCACTCGACACGTTGAAAAAGTTAAGCTCATGGGGGACACGTCCTCTTGATTGGATGGGCACACGTGTACACATCCAACTTCTGGAAAGTGTGTTCCCTTTTTTTCATACGTATAGGACATACTGTATATAACAAAGTATATAACAAAGTTTATCCTGCGCATTTTACTGCAGTATTTATTACCAGGAGCACCCGAAATTACCCTTCCCATCTACATACTAGGGCATATTTCTGTTTTGTGTAATTTACTCAATACCCACACCCCTGAACTTGTATTGTGATATGGCTCCGAGGCGACCTGGCTTTTTTTTTGCCTCCGTTATGCATTCCAAAATTTCCTTTCGGGCCGCCCCGATTCTTATACAATATTCCACTCATTTGTCCCCCACTCCTCGTAGAGTAACTTCCTCTCGACCCTCCCATCCCATTGGTGTTCTCGTTACTCTTAGAACGGTACGTTGAAGCTACACATACTATTTCTGTCCGTCTTAATTGGAATTGTGATTACAACTCTCGTCATCACATAATGGAAGGGATGTGAAGACATGAGATTTTTTTTTTAAACGGAGCATGAGGAGGTTTCCGATATGAATGAGTATAGACAATATAAAATAGACAATAGGTAGAGGAGTAGGCCTTTCGGCCCTTCGAGCCAGCACCGCTATTCAATGTGATCATGGCTGATCATTTACAATCGGTAACCCTTTCCTGCCTTCTCCCCCTACCCCCTGACTCCGCTATCATTAAGAGCTCTATCTCACTCACTCTTGAAAGCATCCACAGAATCGGCCTCCACTGCCTTGTGAGGTAGAGAATTCCACAAATTTACAACTCTCTGAGTGAAAATGTTTTTCCTCATCTCCGTTTTAAATGGTCTACCCCTTATTCTTAAACTGTGACCCCTGGTTCTGAACTCCCCCAACACTGGGAACATGTTTCCTCCCTCTTTCGTGTCCAATCCTTAATAATCTTACATGTTTCAATAAGATGCCCTCTCATCCTACTAAATTCCAGTGTATACAAGCCCAGTCGCTCCAGTCTTTCAACATCCGACAGTCACGCCATTCCAGGAATTAACCTAGTGAACCTACGCTGCCCTCCCTCAATAGCAAGAATGTCCTTCCTCAAATTTGGAGACCAAAACCGCACACAGTATTGCAGGTGTGGTCTCACTAGGACCCTGTACAGCTGCAGAATGACCTATGTGCTCCTATACTCAACTCCTCTTGTCATGAAGGCCAACATGCCATTAGCTTTCTTCACTGCCTGCTGTACTTGCATGCTTACTTCCAGTGACTGATGAACAAGGACACCCAGATCTCTTTGTACTTCCCCCTTTCCTAACCTGACACCATTCAGATAATAATCTGTCTTCCTGTTCTTACCACCAAAGTGGATAACCTCACGGATATCCACATTAAACTGCTTCTGCCATGCATATGCCCACTCACACAACCTGTCCAAGTTATCCTGCATTCTCGTAGCATCATCCTCACAGTTCACACTGCCACTTAGCTTTGTGCCATCTGCAAATTTGCGAATGTTATTTTAATCCCTTCATCTAAGTCATTAATGTATATTGTAAATACTGCGGTCCCAGCATCGAGCCTTACGGTACCCCGCTAGTCACTGCCTGCCATTCTGAAAGGGGCCCGTTAATCCCTACACTTTATTTCCTGTCTGCCAACCAATTTTCTATCCATGTCACTACCCTCCCCAATAGTCTAATTTTGCCCACTAATCTCCTATGTGGGACCTTATCAAAGGCTTTCTGAAAGTCCAGGTATACTATATCCACTAGCTCTCCCTTGTCCATTTTCCTAGTTACATACTCAAAAAATTCCAGAAGATTAGTCAAGTACGATTTCGCCGTCGTAAATCCATGCTGACTCGGAATGATCCTGTTATTGCTATCCAAATGTTCCGCAATTTCTTAGTTTATACTTGACTCCAGCATCTTCCCCACCACTAATGTCAGGCTGACTGGTCTGTAATTTCCCGTTTTCTCTCTCCCTCCTTTCTTAAAATGTGGGATAACATTAGCTACCCTACAATCCACGGGAACTGATCCTGAATCGATAGAACATTGGAAAATGATCACCAATCCATCCACGATGTCTGGAGCCACTTTCTTGAGTACCCTGGGACGCAGACCATCAGGCCCTGGGGATTTATCAGCCTTCAGTCCCATCAGTCTACCCAACACCATCTCCTCCCTAATGTGAATTTCCTTCAGTTCTTCCGTCACCCTAGGACCTCTGTCCACGAGTACATCTGGGAGATTTTTGTGTCTTCCTTAGTGAAGACAGATCCAAAGTACCGGTTCAACTCGTCTGCAATTTCCTTGCTCCCCATAATAAATTCACATGCTTCTGTCTTCAAGAGACCCACATTTGTCTTAACTATTTTTTTCCGCTTCACATACCTAAAGAATCTTTCACTATCCTCCTTTATATTCTTGACTCACTTACCTTCGGACATCATATTTTCTCCCCATATTGCCTTTTTTTGTTAACTTCTGTTGCTCTTTAAAGGAGTCCCAATCCCCTGGCTTCCCGCTCATCTTTGCTATGCTATACTTCTTCTCTTTTATTTTTATACTGTCCATGACTTCCCTTGTCAGCCACGGTCGCTTCTTACTTCCCTTAAAATCGTTCTTCCTCTTTGGAATGAACTGATCCTGCACCATCTGTATTATTCCTAGAAATACCTGCTACTGTTGTTCCAACGTCTTCCCTGCTAGGGTCTCTTTCCAGTCAACTCTAGCCAGCTCCTACCTCATGCCTCCAAAGTCCCCTTTGCTCAACTGCAATACTGACACATCCGATTTTCCTTTCTCCCTCTCAAATTGTGGATTAAAACTTATCATATTATGATCACTGCCTCCTAATGGCTCTCTAACCTTGAGTGGCCTTATCAAATCCGGTTCATTACTCAACGCTAAAACCAGAATTGCCTTCTCCCTGTTAGGTTCCAGTACACGCTGCTCTAAGAATCCATTTAGGAGGCACTCCACGAACTCCTTTTCTTGGGGTCCATTACCAAGCTGATTTTTCCAATCTACCTGCATGTTGAAATCTCCCATAACCACTGTAGCATTACCTTTGCGACATGCCAATTTTAACTCTTGATTCAACTTGCTCCCTATATCCAGGCTACTGTTTGGGGGCCTGTAGATAACCCCCATTATGGATTTTTTTACCCTAACAATTCCTTAGTTATGTCCATACTGGTTCTACATCTCCTGATTCTAAGTCATCCCTTGCAAAGGGACTGAATATTATTCCTTACCAACAGAGCGACCCCACCCCTTCTGCCCACCTGTCTGTCTTTTCCATAGGTCGTATACCGCTGAACATTCAGCTCCCAGCCCTGGTCCTCTTGCAGCCATGTCTCTGTAATTCCCACAACATCATACTTGCCAATATCTAACTGAGCCTCAAGCTCGTCCACTTTATTTTTTATACCGCGCATTCAAATACAACATTTGAACTTCGGTATTCACCTCCCCTCTCACACCGGTCAGTATTGGCCTGAACCTTACTCTCTTGTCCCTTCTCGAACTTTCCTTCCCATTAATTCGGGAGTCTTTTGCAATTTTTCCTGTGTTCGCTTCCCCTTTAACTCCATCTTTATACTCCCAATTTGTCAACCCCATCTCCCCTCCCCCCACTACTTAACCCCACACGTGAAGCATTAGCAAACCTGCCTGCCAGAACGTTGGTCCCCCTCCAGTTAAGGGGTAACCTGTCCCTTTTGTACAAGAGCTCCCCTCCCCTAGAAGAGGTCCCAATGGTCTATAAATCTAAATCCCTGCTCCCTGTACCAGCCCCACAGCTATACATCCATATCCCCTATCTCCCTGTGTCTGCCCTCACTAGCACGAGGTACAGGAAGCAATCCAGGGAAACCCACCTAGAAGTCCTGCTTTTCTGCATGGTTCATGAATTGGTGACCTGAGAATGTATTTTTGGGGGCAGAGAAGAAAAGACCGAAGGACACAGGGTAGAAGTGAGTGAAATTCCGAGCAGGCTGATAGAACTTATAAAGGAAAACAGTTTGATTTCATGTGCTGGTCCTACATATCACGCATACGCCCTGATTAAAGTTACACAAAGGAATGTATGAGATTTTATGCGGTTGGAATCGGGAATGTACGAGATATATACGTGATGGAGAAAGTTCCATTGAGACTTGCGATCAGGCATGGAATAAATACATGATGCACAGATTAAATAAAAAACCTGTGCTGAACTTGAGGGTGGAATAAGGATAGCGGAGTGAGGGGGTATGGGGAGAAGGCAGGAACGGGGTACTGATTGAGAGTGATCAGCCATGATCGCATTGAATGGCGGTGCTGGCTCGAAGGGCTGAATGGCCTACTCCTGCACCTATTGTCTGTTGTCTATTGTCTATAATAAATGTGCTCTCCACCGTAACATTTCCAAGATTCTAGATAAACAGGTACAATATATGTTGTTCGTGTCCATGCATCTCATATGGATAAAGAAATGCTTTCACTTTCTTCCATTGTCGCACACTATCAAGAAATCACAGATTTATACGTATAGATGTCACGTCACACATATACGTCGCATACTTACCCAATGATCCAAGCAGCATTATGGTGCAGCTTCATCTTTATTACCGTCAGGCGCATCGACGTACAATGAAAAAGAGTTTGTTTGCATGCTATCCAGTAAGTTAGACATTACTCTACATGAACATAATGAAACCAAACCTAAGTCCACAATGTAGAGCGAAAGAAACGCTATTAAAGTGCAAAATACATGTTTCTCAGTATTGTGGCGCACCAGTTCCAAAGGAAAAGACCAATGACCACAATGTGCTAGGTTTGCGAATTGGGACTGAATCTTTATTATTGTCATGGACTTATCTGTTGCAGGTCTGATTATGGAGAAGAAGTTGTTCCTGAGTCTGCCGGTACGGGGCTTCAAGCTGCTGTACCCTCTATCTGACGGAAACGGAGAAAACAAGGAACGACTGGGACGGGAAAATACTTGTTTATGTTGACTGCTTTCCCGAGGTAGCATGATTTAGATAGAATCAGTGGCGGGGAATCTGGTCTGTGTGGTAGACTGGGTGACATTTCCCGCTCTATGCATTCTTGAGTAGAGGTGCTCCAAACCAAGCTCTGATACATCCCGTAGTATGATTTCAACGGCATATATGTATGTTTTTAAAGGTCTTGGGACACGTGCAGAATTTCCTCGGTCCATTCACGAAGTATAGGCCTCTTGGCTGAACACTTGCCGACAGATGAATGGTAATATTGAAGTCTAATTGCTAGAACCTCAACCATTTTCACATCAGCACCAATGATACTGATTAGTGCATGAATTCTTCTGCGCTGATAGATCGCAGATTCATTGTTCCATTGCGGAATTCTCAGTTAGTATCGGGTGAAAGTCGCGGTACAAGAAACCATTAACCGCTATCATACACTCTGACACACGGTAACTGGTGGAGAGCTCTTCCCTTTACTTCAGAAGAACGATGTCTATGGGACTATCAATGTTTTTTAAATTTTTTTAAATTTTTTGAAAAGCATATGTACAAATAGAAATAAAAGGCACATTTGTTACAGAGTTCTTACATAGCTTCAATTTTTAAATTTTTAAAGAGAGAAAATAAAAAAAATAAAGAAGAAAGGAAAAAAAAAACCAACAAAAAAAAAACAAACAAAAACTATAAACTATTGGGAAGAGAGAATAAGAGGATTAAAAAAAAAGATATAACTATAAAAATTAAAGGGTGTAGATCCGGGAGACAATAACCACAGTTGTACATCAAACCCCTAACTCAAGTTTCAACTTTTAATTTTTAATTTTTATTTTAGTCCTGTGCCAAACCCGTTTACTTTTCTAAAAATTCAATAAATGGAGACCATATTTTAAAAAATAACTCAGGTTTGTCAATTAAGGCAAATCTTATTTTTTTCCAAATGAAGAGTCTCTGTCATTTCCGTAGTCCACATTTTAATTGTGGGGGTTATTGGTTTTTTCCAAAATTGAAGTATTAATTTTTTCGCAGTTATTAGACTGTAATCAAGAAAATGTACCTGACTTGTTGTGAAGTTTGTAGTATGTTCTGATAATCCTAATATAATTAATTTTTGATCCATATCCAATTGCTGGTTAATAACTTTAGAAACTATTTTTAAAATCTCCAACCAGAAGTTTTGCATTTTTATACAAGTTACGAAAATATGAGTTAAATTAGCTTCTTGAAATTGACATTGATCACAAATAGGAGAGATACTAGGAAAAATCCTATTTAATTTCGTCTTCGAATAATGTAACCTATGTATTATTTTAAATTGTATTAAGGAATGTCTAGTATTTAATGAACATTGGTGTATATGTTGTAAACTTTCATCCCATATATCTTGCATTATGAGTTGATTCAATTCGTCCTTCCATGCTCGTCTATAAGATTCTGATGACGGAATGTCAGTGTCTAGGAGAGTATTATAAATAAAGGATATTAATTTATTTGAATTATAATGTCGATTCAGGCATACATCGTGTTTCTGGACCTCTAAACTTATATTCCTGCATGTGTAATTTTACATAATCTCGAAGTTGTAAATATCTAAAATAATTATTAACATGTAATCCGTACTTCTGCTGTAAATCCTGAAAAGAAAGAAAAGTTCCCTTATGATAAAGATCTCCCACCCTTTTAATTCCATAACTTTTCCATTGAGCAAATCTTCTATCTAAGGCAGACGGTTTAAAAGAAGGATTATTCGCAATAGGAAGGAAAACAGATAATTTACTCAATTTTAACGTAAGATTTAATTGTTTCCAGGTACGGATAACACTGTGTATAATGGGATTACCTCCATATGTTTTTTTATTTAAATTTATTGGAGCTAAGAGGATCGCACCAATATCAAATGGTAAACAATCCTCTTTCTCCATCTTTAACCAATCCGGTTGTTGATCAGAATCATCCAACCAGCAGGTTATATTTTTAATATTAACCGCCCAATAATAAAATAAGAAGATAGGTAAGGCAATTCCTCCATTAGTTTTAGACTTACATAGATGTCTTTTATTTATTCTATGAGTCTTGTAGTCCCAAATAAAATTAGTAACAATTGAATCAATTTAAAAAAAAAACTTTTTTGGAAGATAGATCGGAATTGCTTGAAATAAGTATAGTAGCTGTGGGAGAAAGATCATCTTTATAGCATTACTACGCCCAACTAATGATATAGGAAGTGTTTTCCAAAATTGGATATTTCTATGTAATTTAGTGAGTAAAGGAGGAAAATTTAATTTAAATAAAGAAGTTTATTTCCTAGTCACGTAGATTCCAAGATATTTAATCTTTTCATAGGCAATTTTAAAAGGAAATTGTTGAAGTATGGCCGGATTATGCTCCATTATTGGCATAATTTCACTTTTGTACCAGTTAATTCTATAACCTGAAAATGAACCAAATTGAGTTATGAGATTTAATAAATTCGGAATGCTAATTTCTGGCTTTGTAATATATATTAATACATCATCCGCATATAAAGAAATTTTATTGGTTGTATGTTTAGTATTATAGCCATGAATATCTGAATTTGATCTAATACTCTCAGCAAGTGGTTCTATAATGAGGGCCAGGAGTCTTCCCATTTTTCATGGATTTAATGGTCTCTTCAACGTCTTTCATAGTTATTTCTGCGCCCAGTGAATTTCTATCACTCACATTCAAACCAGGAAGGTTGCATTCCTGCAAAAAGTTTTGCATCTGCGCAGAGCTATCTGTTATTTTTGATGAATATAATGACTGATAAAATTGCAAAAATCTCTGATTAATATCCTTAGGTAATTTAAGCAAATCTCCGTTTTCTGATCTAATTTTATGAATTGTAGAATCATCTTCTAATTTGCGAAGTTGACGTGGTAGCAATTTCTGTGGTTTATCTCCAAATTCAAAATGTATTTGTTTAGTATATTGAAAAAGCCTTAAAATATGAGCTGAGAGAATATAATTTAACTTATATTTGAGAGCTGCAATTTTATTATGTATTTCAATAGAGGGAGCGATGGCATTTGTTATGTCTAACTGTTTTATCTGACTTTCTAGGTCATGTTGTTCAGCCCGCTTCTTCTTGTTTTGAGACGCTTGAAAAGCAATAATACATCCTCTCACAAACGCTTTAAATGTTTCCCAAAGCAGGGGCGCAGGTGTTTCAGGGAGGTCATTTGCGTAAAAAAAAGTTTCAAATTGCGATTTAAGATAGTCATAACATGCTTTTTCATTTAAAATTTGCGGATTAAATCTCCAATTAGTCTGTGTCCCAGTTACTCCTTGGAGTTTTACCCTAAATGTTAAAGGGGCATGATCGGATATAATAATATTTATGTTAACACAACTGAAGTCTCAGCATTACCATACATCTCCCACACATAAACACACACGCACACCAACACGCACAAGAGGCGACAGCGACAGATAGAGCGATTTAGTACATAATCATAATTTAGTCAAATAAAGTCACTTTTCTCATTTCCATATTTATTCTGGTCACGTGGATACAAGTAAATAAAGATGCTGGCTGCACGGAAGACTCAATGTGCTGGATTAACTCAGCGGGACAGGCAGCTTCTCTATAAAACATTGATAGGCGAGTTTTCGGGGTCGGTACCCTTCTTCAGACAAAGAAAATCCCTCTGCACGTAATTGGGCCTTGCCCGTAATTGCATTCTCTACCCTAACGTTCAAGGTCACAAATTGAATGAGTGCATGGAATGAGATCGGACCTTTATACAAATGTTTGATACAACTGCTGGCTTAGAAAAAAAAAGTTACATACTTCAGCATGTGCTAACATGATTCTCAAAAGAACTATCATTTGCTGTTGCTAGCTGATATAAGAACAGCTTGTTCCTCGTAGTAATTAGATTCCGCACCAGTCATCTCGCTCACGTCCATTTCAATGAGGTGTCGCTTAATACTCTTAGTGTTAACTCTACTTCATGCGGTTAATCCGTATTTACACATTATTACTTTTGCACTTCTTTAGATTGCACGCCAATCTTTGCATCATTCTCTACATTCTTTAGTATATTTATAGTGTGTCCGCCATTGTCATTCGACGTTCTTGCGAAAAAGGTAATTAATTGCACTGCTGTAATTGACAATAAACGCTTTGATGTGAATGAGTATCACGCATAATTTTTAAATCAAACATGTCTTTGAGAATTCTCTCTGAACAGTTGTCACCCAAATTGAACGAAAAATAGAGTTCTCGAATAAGTTACCCTTTCGGTTTTTGAACGTACTGAATTTATCGCAGTAAACTAATAACGCACGTAAGAGGACACCTAAACATACTCCTTAATTCATCTCTAAATTTAGCCTGGGATGCAGCATAAATAAATGTATTTGTGCAAGCACTTAAACTCCTCAGCATATAACCAGATTTTTCAGCAATAGTGAAGGGATCGTTATAATTGGTTGATAATGTTTGATTATCTGTAAATGTCACAGAAAGAAAGGACACGAATATTACCATCCACAAGAGTATGAAGCTCCCAGTTATTGCAAGCAATAAAATTATAGATTTCCTTCGATTCTCAATCTCGGGATCGTTTTCCCCCTTTGATATATTTTGCTGTCGAAGTCCCTGCCTCACTCTGTTTGCCTTTAAAATGTGTCTTATGGTAACAGAGTTCAGAAGTATTATCAAACCAATTGGCCCAATTGGGTTTAGGATAGTATCAAACCAAAGAAATGCCTGCCATACAGGAGAGGTAAAACAGACTGGTTTTACAGAACAAAACCATGGCACATTGTCAATTATTTCTCGTGGTTCATATATAAAATAAGCACGCACATTGTCTAAAATGCTAAGCGAACATACCACAGCTATCACAATGGATGCAGTTTTTTCAGTGCAATATCTGGTTCGCAAACGTAGATGGCAAATAGAAATAAAACGATCAACGGTAAAGGCAACGGTTAACCAGACAGAGCAATCCAGTGAAACAAAAAGAAGGGCCAGGTTCAGACTGCAAATGGGGGTGTAATTAAGGAATGAATTTGGGAAATAAGCATTTTTTATTTCATACAGGACCACTTCAACTATCAGGACCATGAGGTCAGCTGCTGCCATGGCAACCAGGTAACGGGTGATGCATTTGGAGAGGCCACAATTTCCCCGACAGAAAATGATGATTGCCACCAAGTCAGCTGTAACATAGAAGAAAAACATATAGGTCACTCTCTACTCTCAGGTACAATTTTATGGACAACGTTTTGAGGGATAATTGACATTTTTATGTCGCAAAAAAAGTTATCTTTCGCTTTGTTCCAAACTATTCGAGTTTCAAGAACAGAAAAAACAAAGTGGCGGAAGAGTGCAGTCCTTCAGGCAGGATCGGAGGAGGAAATAAACAACCGTAGTTTGGATCGGAACATTGTTCTTAAAAATTCGAAGAAAATATCCAATTCGAAACATAGCATATATATCATATCATATATATACAGCGCGGAAACAGGCCTTTTCGGCCCACCAAGTCCGCGCCGCCCAGCGATCCCCGCACATTAACAATATCCTACACTAGGGACAATTTTTACATTTACCCAGCCAACGAACCTACATACCTGTACGTCTTTGGAGTGTGGGAGGAAACCGAAGATCTCGGAGAAAACGTTGCCTAACGAAACGTTACGCACAATTTCCTCAACTAATGTGCCTGAAGAGCTGAATTCCCCCAGTAACGTAGTACTATGTTTACATATTCTATTGTGCTGTTGCAACAGAATATTCCATTGTTCTCTGTGGGACATATGACTATATAACACTCCCGATTCTTGGCATTTGGACTGCGTTGTTATTTTCCCCATGAGACCCAGCATCTGCACTCACCTCTGTGTCGATTTTACTACGTCAGTGTCAAACATCGGAATGTTAGTTTAGTTTATTGTTGTGACGTGTGCACACTAACGCGTTTCTGTTGTTTACTAACCATTTGCGATTAACTACAGAATTTCTACACTGTCGGTGTAATTTCCGTTCAGTCCGTCAGAAAGGAACTGATTGAGAATATACAAGAAGAGCTGCCTATTTCTATATCTCCCTAACATTGTGCCGGGTTAGTGTGTTTCAGGTGCCATTTCATGTTGCACCTGCGGTTGTACTCTAATTGTGTATATTAATGAATATAACAGGACACAACTCTATATAAGAGCCACCTTAAATGTGCTTCCATCGCTCCAGTTATATCATCATAAAGTAAGCCATGAATATTCCATAAGCTAACAGATTTATTATTTGGTATAAAGAGATAACCCTTAAGGGCTTCTAGTTACTTCTCTCCAATAAATGGTTGTAAAGGCATGGAGTACTTCGAAATTAACTTGTTGCCCTGAGTATAATCCCACGGATTCAACGCGCGTCTGTGAAATATGTGTTTTCGTTACATTGGGCCAGGCCAGCAGAATTTCCATAGCTGAAAGATGTACTGCTGTGTACAGATCTACGGACTCGTTTAAGCTTCCTGGTTGGACGACTTAAAGGCTAGACATAATTTCATAATCCGACAATAGCTTTTCAGCATCTGACCGCACAGGTAGAACAAACAGCACCAATAACAATGCATGCCTAAGTAATAAACAAACATTTAATCAAATAATATTATTAAAAAATAATTATGATTAAAAGGAAACGCATTACATTCACTCAATTAACTTATAAGCAGTTCTATAGTATTCGCTTACATTGACCTGTAATAAACTGAGGGTTTAACGTGCCTTCGTGCACTCTGTGCATCTCATCAGTGCATCACTCCCTCTTTCACTCATTACTTCGTCAGAGCACCAATTCAGTGTATCGACTGAAACGTCGACTTACAGTTTACCTTCACAAGAGCTGCTATGTCCTTGTAGCACTTTGCTTTTCATATCCCGACTTGCGCTCACAACTTTGAGAGCTGACATCAGAGCCAAGACCTGACTATCGACACGGATGTGCGTAAAGCAACATTACGCTTGGATTGCAACGACCGTTCGCGTCGAGAATCAACAATCGCACAGCGCGATTCGGCTAATAGGACGAGTAAACGATGGTCCGGATGCAATTGAATCAGCCCACATCGAGATTAGTTTCCCTTTGTATGTATTTTTTTCTGACTGCCCAGGGCGGATGATATGCGGAATATGAACGATAACGAATTCAACGCCTCTGCTCCATGCTTACAGTTTTCGTGAAAATCTATATTATCTCGGCATATTTCTCTCAATCAGAAGAACCTGTGGATCTGAGAAGCAGCAGGATGCATTCTATGCTGCCTTTGGCTCACTATTTAACGCGATCATGCCTCTCTGAAGTTGGCGCCATGATCCTGTATGCACCCACATCCCTCATCACATTTTCTTTGAACAGAGTGTGCACTGCTTTCTAGCCTCTAGGTTTTGAAATCTATCCTAATCCCTATCCTGAAAGGTAGTGTGCTTATTCTAACTCTTCGACCCCTGTGCGAACCCTAAAGCCATGAAAAATAAACCCTGTATTCAATTAAATTTCCTCTCATTTTTCTAATCTCCTTTACTGAAATCCACTGAAATTCTTCCCGATATGACGAACGCGTCTTCCGATGAATCAATCTGCAGATCTTTGCTTCTCATCGCGCTATTTCAAATCGACCCTCGCAATGGTGACAAACAGAATGTATTTATGAACATTGATAAAAATAACTTAGTCATTAACGTCTATGAAACAAATGCCTGTAAACGTATCTGTTAGTAACTTCTCCAAATGACTTACCAGGAATGCCAATAATTGCAAGAATAGGATAATAAATACTTTCTACTTGTATGATTGCTGGCTGTCCCATATTCAGAGAGATATTAAGTCTCGGATGAGTCTGGCAGTTGTCGATCTGTTGCTTGCAAATTAAATCTTATTTATATCAGCGATAAATTCCCAGGGTAGGTTGAGCATTGTTTGTTCAAACTGACGACTTGGTGGAGTCATTCGCAATTGCAAATGGTGGAACCTTGGGCTGAACATAAACTGCTGGAGGAAATCAGCCGGCCACGCAAAAACGTTGCAATGAACGGATCGCCTCGGAATATTTTCTCAAGGGAACGCCTCCCGTTATTTACCGACTACAGTGCATATCATACATTTAAAAATCTATCCTTGGTCGTTTAGATGGCCTAATAAATGGCCGGTGTCAGATCGCTGGAAAGTAGCTAATGTTGTCCCTCTGTTTCCGAAAGGCAAAAGGGCCACAACTGAAATTATAAACCGACGACTCTACCTGTTATAAGGAAATTATCGGAGAGATTCGTGGGATAGGATTTATTGGGGGTGACCCAAGGGAGTAACTTAGGGGGTCAAGCAGCATCTCATGAGAACTTACATAGGTGCGGTTTCGGCTCTGGACCCTTCTTCAGACAATTGTGTGTGGGGGATATAGAAAGTTGGAAGATAGAAAGGGTGGGACAACGCATTGCAGATAATAGGTTGACACAGGTTGATACGGGTTATGGTGTCATAGATGCATATAGCACGTAAACAAGCCCTTCGGCCCAACTTCCACACACATGTCTTTTTATGTTTGTTTTGTTTTTTTGTCTTAATTGTAGTGTTTGGATGTGATGTAGTATTGTAGTATTTTTTTGAGGCTGTGTACTATGTGTGTGTGTGTGTGTGTGTGTGTGGTGGGGGGGAGCATGTATATTCCGTACGGAGACGCGATCTTTTTCTGGGTCGTGTCTCCGTTCCCGCTGCGGCCTACCATCGGCCAAACACCTGGAGCTGGCGGCCTCCAGCTGGGACCACCTGGTGCTCTGGTTCGCAGAGCCCGCGGACCGGACTGTACTAACAACCTGCGGAGCTGGCTGCCTTCGGAGGCGGCAGTGGCGCTGCGAGTGCGGCTGCGACTCGCCTTCGGAGGCCTCGGAGACTTCGGCCGCGAGCCGCGGGCCCTGTGGTCGTCGGAATCCGAAGCTCACCTATTCATACACCCGCGATTTTGCCCGACCTTCAATGTTCATCCAGAAATTTCTGTTTTGCAGTGTATCTATTTATATACAGTGCATTCAGAAAGTATTCAGACCTCTTTACCTTTTCCACGATTTGCTACATTACAGCCTTATTTTTAAATGGATTTAATTCATTTTTTATCATCAATCTACATACAATACCCCATAATGCAAAAAAGGAAAACAAGTATTTAGAAATTTTTGCAAGTAATTACAAAGAAATAACTGAAATCTCACATCTACATAAGTATTCGGACCCTTTGCTATGACACAATGTATTCTCCTTGGACCTCCGAGACATGATTGTGTCGAGACACAGATCTGGGGAAGGGTATAAAACAATTTCTGCTGTATTGCAGGTCATGAAGAGCACAATGGCCTCCGTCCTTCTTAAATTGAAGAACTTTGGAACCACCAGGACTCTTCATAGAGCTGGCCACTCGGCCAAACTGAGCAATTGGGGGAGAAATGCCTTGGTCAGGGAAGTGACCAAGAACCCGATGGTCACTGTGACAGAGCTCCAGAGTTCCTCTGTGAAGATGGGAGAACCTTCCAGAAGGACAACTATATCTGTAGCACTCCACCAATCAGGCCTTTATGGTTGAGTGGCCAGACGGAAGCCACTCCTCAGTAAAAGGCACATCGCAGCCGGCTAGGAGTTTGCCAAAAGGTACCTAAAGCTCTCTCAGACCATGAGAAACAATATTCTCTGGTCTGATGAAAGCAAGATTGAACTCTTTGGCCTGAATGCCAAGTGGCACCGCTCATCACCTGGCCAATACCATACCTACGGTGAAGCATGGTGGTGGCAGCATCATGCTGTGGGGATGTTTTCAGCGGCAGGAACTGGGAGACTAGTCAGGATCGAGGGGAAGATGAACGGAGAGATCCTTGATGAAAACCTGCTCCAGAGCGTTCTGGACCTCAGACTGGGGAGGAGGTTCACCTTCCAACTGGTTAACGACCCTAAGCACACAGCCAAGACAACGCAGGAGTGGCTTCGTGACAAGTCTGTAAATGTCCTTGAGTGACCCAGCCAGAGCCCGGACTTGAACCCGATCGAACATCTCTGTCGGGACCTGAAAATAGCTGTGCATCGACGCTCCCGATCCAACCTGCCAGAGCTTGAGAGGATCTGCAGAGAAGAATGGGAGAAATTACCCTAATACAGGTGTGCCACGCTTGTAACGTCGTACCCAAAAAGACTTGAGGCTTAATCGCTGCCAAAGGTGCCTCAACAAAGTACTGGGTAATGGGTTCGAATACTTATGTAAATGTGATATTTTAGTCATTTATTTTTAATTACTTTGCAAAAAAATCTAAACACCTGTTTTCGCTTTTTTTATTATGGGGTATTGTGTGTACATAGATTATTTTTAAAAATGAATTTAATCCATTTTAAAATAAGGCTGTAACGTAGCAAAATGTGGAAAAGGAGAAGCGCTCTGAATACGTTCTGAATGCAATGTAGCTCTCCATGGATCACATGCGTTCTTACATTACATAACATTTTATCACGCCGCATTTTACGAGAAGTAAGTGCATTTCGTCTAGGTGTACGGTTCTGCTGGCTGAAATATCTCGGTTTCCTCAGTACAAAATCTCAAATAAATTCGCAAGACACGACATCCCACGCACAGAGCCATGCCGACTATACCTAATCAACACTCGTCTTTCCACATCCGTATACTGCCTATCCCTCGGAATCCTCTCTAGTAAAGTTATTACCACAGCATTTAGGCTTACGTGTCTATAGTTCCGAGGATTCTCTACGCAACGCTCTTTCGCAAACACAACACATTACCCATCCTGCAGTCCCAGGCATTGCACCCCTCCCTAATGATGCTTAAAAAAAATCAAATTACGAAATAATGAAAGGACTTCATAGATTTGCGTTAGGGTCATTGCTCAGGTAATATATATATATATATTTTTTAACTGTCTGTTGAAATCTGAAGGTGGCATGAAACGAAGAATTTAAATAATGGACAGGACATGTGATAGATTGTGAAATTACACAAATTGGCTGTCAATACGATATTAAGAGGTACACGATGGGAACCTTATGGGGTGGAGTGTTTGGCTGTTGCTCCTTCATGAGAATAATCAGGAATCGATAACATAAAATATAACGACCTCGAAGATGGATTTGCATTTATGTCCGAGCAATTGATTAACAATAGCAGTGCATTGAAAATGGAATGGAAAGAAATGCCAATTCTAGGTAGTTTTAGCGTTGGAGGAATGGAGTATAAAACAAAGAAGTTAGTATGAAACTACGCAAATATTTTGTTTCCGGCTGAATTGGAATAAATAGTTCATCTCGGTGTCAAATAATGTGAAGACATTACAAATGTACCGAAAAACGAAGCATAAGAAGGGTTCCCGATGCATGGCGACATCGATTGAATAGAAAGGCCGGCAATGTATTATTTGAGAAATAAAAGAGAAGACTGAAGGAGATGCACTGGAATAAGTAAAATTGTTAGCAGGCTGGATAGAATAGATCTCCGGAAACGGTTTCATTTGCTGTGTTGCTCCAGCACTTTTTTGTTTTACTCAAACGTCTTGCATTTCCAATTCCTTCTGCAGCCGATTCGTTGTCATGTGTTTCTCGAAGCTCTGCTGAGACCGGTTTACAACCGGATCATCTATTCAGATGTTTTCTTCAATTACAAGCGATAGATGTATAGACACTTCGATGTTAATCCAGACTTCTTATTCAAGCGTACTTCGTTTGCCCTCGTTGGAAAATGAAATTTGCATAAAAATGCATCGGTGAAAAAAAGTCACCAGTTGGAAACATAATGAAACATTAGACAGTACCCTCATATACCATTAAAAATCGAAGTGTATTTACATAGAGGAGCCGCATTACTCGACCATTCACCTTAGATTCAGAAGAGGCAGGGCAGTGAGGGTTTTCTCGGTATTTCTTGTAAACTAGTTGTTGTGCTTTTCTTCTGGAGAGTTGTAATTATATCACTGCGATGCAATGGGATGACCGTTTATTACAGCACAATGAGCATCCGGTTTGCTTTTTGAAACGCAATGTTCTCGACTATCCCAACTGATTAAGCTGCATCTATGGCCATTTTGTTGCTCACAATAACTGGCGTGTAATGTGAAGGAAAAGACCGGCCGATGGATATGTAAGGTGGGATGCGTTTGTAATCTGGAATGCACCGCCTATAGGTGTTCCATTGCAACTTGCAACCAGTAATGGTGTAGATGATAAGTCCAAAGTCGCTCTGGTCCCCTTAATCTGAGGAAGGATGTGTTGGCACTGGAGAGGGTCCAGAGGAGGTTTACGAGAATGATCCCGTTAATTAACAGATGATGAGCGCTTGAAAGGATTGGGGCTGTACTCGGAGGAGTTTGAAAAGATGAAGGAGGAAGGGGGACCACATTGAAACGTACCCAACAGTGAAAGGCCTGGGTAGAGTGAACGGGGAGAGAATGTTTTCACGAGTGGGGTTGTCGAGGACCAGGGGCCCTAGTCTCAGAATAAAAGGACGTTCCTTTAGAAAGGAGATGAAAAGGATTTATCTGGTCAGGGGGTGATGAATCTGTGGGATTCATTGTCACAGACGGTTATGGGGCCCCAGTTAATGGAAATGTTTAGGACGGTGTTTTTTCATTAGAATGGGTGCCAGGGGTTATTGGGCGAAAGCTGGGGAATGAGGTTGAGAGGGAAAGAAAGATTAGCCATGATTGGTTGGCGGAGTAGAATAGATGGTACGAATGGCCTTCTTCTGCTCGTAGAACCAATTAATTTATAAACGTGTATAAAGTCTGATGGGTGCAGGAAGACAATCTACTTCGATTACCCTTTCGTCAAAGTTCTATGTTTATCCACGCAAAAGGCAAAAAGTACGGTTTTGGTGTCGATGCATCTCATATGTACGGATCGAGAGATTTTTTTCTCAATTACTCACGTTCCACACTATTAAGGAAGCACAGATTAATGCGAATAATTTTCACATAATTCACTCTCTTCAGCCTGGTGGAAATTGTGTTCAATCTCAACACTCGACCCTACTCCACTGGGCGAATCTGTCCTCACATTCAACACAAGCCTGCGTCTGCCGGGACATCTATTTACTAAGGCTCCTTGGACTCAGTATCCTGAGGAGGTAGAGGCAACGGTTTGCTTATTTGTCTGTCGCGTCAATGTGTTTGGCTAGCACTGTTTGGCTAGCACTCTCTCTCTCGCTCTCTCTCTCTCTCTCTCTCTCTCTCTCTCTCTCTCTCTCTCTCTCTCTCTCTCTCTCTCTCTCTCTCTCTCTCTCTCTCTCTCTCTCTCTCTCTCTCTCTCTCTCTCTCTCTCTCTCTCTCTCTCTCTCTCTCTCTCTCTCTCTCTCTCTCTCTCTCTCTCTCTCTCTCTCTCTCTCTCTCTCTCTCTCTCTCTCTCTCTCTCTCTCTCTCTCTCTCCCTCTCTCTCTTCCTCATTTCCATAACTCTTGTCATATTTACCTAATGCCCTAACAGCGCACCCTCTGATCCACAGAGTCAAATAAGAATCTAGCATCATTTTCCCTAAGAAGAAGCTCCAATTGGGTTGATTTCTTAACGTATTCTTTATTCTGTTTTTTTGTCCAGTGCAACATTGAATGTAGAGGCTACCAGCTCGGCAATTTGTTTATGTGCATTTATTTATCGAAGGTGATCTTGATTCACATGACTGAAAAACTCAGGTAACATTTTAGTTTCGTATCTGAGTGAATGATTGCTTGGAAGTGGATCGGAATTTCGTACAATCTATTATTGTCACTTACACAGAGGTTCAGTAAAAAGCTTTAATTGCGTGCTAATCAGTCAATGAAAAGATTGTACATGATTCCAATCATGCCGTCCGCCGTGCACAGATGAAGGATAAAGTGTACAGCATTTAATGTAAGGTACCTTCGATTAAAGATAGTTCATATGTCTCCAAAGAGGTAGATGGGTGGTCGGGATTGCAGTCTACCTGATGAGAGGACGATTCATTTGCTTGATAATAGCTGGGAATAAACTGTCCCTGAATCTGGAGGTATGCGTTTTGTATCTCGTGCCTGATGGGAGAGGGGATAAAAGGGAGTGACAGGGGAGGGACTTGATTATGCTGGTGGGCTTGCTGAGACAGCTTGAGGTGCCGATGTGTTGAATGGAAAGGAGGCTGTTTTGCGTGATGATGTGGGCTACATCCATAATACTCTGCATTTTCTAGGTGGAGCTGTTCCCAAACCATGCTGTGATGCATACTTTCCATGGCTCACCTGCAGAATTTGGTGACGATAGTGGCGACATGCCGAAATTTCCAGGCCTTCTACGGAAATAGGGGTATTGGTGTGCTTACTGGGCCATAGCTTGGAAGTGCTGGTCCAGGGCAAATTGCTGGTGATATTTATTTCGAAGAACCTGAAGCTTTCGACCATTGTTACTTAGGCATTATCATAGTACACCCGGGCGTGTGTATTGCTTCCTGAATTTAATTGCAATCTCCTTTGTCGTGCAGACAATTGAGGAAGAAGTTGTTGTCTTCTTAACAGATGACGACGTTTTCAGTCTCCTTCATGTACTCCGTCTCGCCGTTATGTGATATCCAGCCCACCGGTGATGTCGTCCGCGAACATCAAAATTGAGTTGGATTACTATTAAGCTGCACAGTCACGAGTGTATAAGGAGTACAGAAGGTGGCTGCCAACGCATCCTCGCGGGGCACTAGTGTTGATTCTTGAAGAGGATAATTTATAACCTATCTTTGATTGTGGTCTGTTGGTCAGTGTCAGATATGCAGTTGCACTGGGAAGTGAAGACTCCAAGTTTCACGAGTTTCGAGATGTGCATAGTTGGGAGAAATATATTCAAAGCACAGCCGTCGTCTCTGATTGATAATCCGACGTTGGTATACTTCTTATCCGTGGGTTCCAGGGATGAATGCAGGGCCAGGGCCATCGCGCCAACCGTGGATCTTTGAGGGGAGGGGGTGAACTGGCGTGGATAGGTTGTACTGGTACGTTGTATTTAATATGTGCTATAACGAGCCTCTCGGATCATTTCGTGATTTTTGATGTCAAGACCACGGGATTGCTGTCTGAAGTCATGTGAGCTTGGTTTTCTTTGACACTCTGATAATAGTGGTTTTCTTGAAACAATTGGGTACGCCAGAACGGTGTATAAAGAAATTAAAGATTTCCGTGAACAGTCAACGTCCGGGCCAATTGCTTCCCGTGGTTTCCAAATCTGGAAGGTTTGGTGGGTTGAAGGAAATGCGGGAAGAAATAGGTGATTCAGTGGTAGGAGTGGCGATGGCGGTCAGATAGCGTGCGTAGAGCAGGGAGAAGAAATCGGAGACAGGGGCGGGGGGGTAGGGGGTGGTGTGGTAGAGAGGGGCGAATTGAAACTGAGGTACGTACGTAAACGAACCACACCAACCTGCACTCCTTTCCCGGTATTTTCCTGTGATATCGTAACGATGTAATACCGACTAGTTTCCAAGCCCCAAACGCTCAGTACATCCGAATGGCAAAGTCATGCGTACGTTTTCCAATATTGCCATAGAGTTATGGTGATTTAGTTGTACAGCATGGGAACAGGCCATTCGTCCGCTCTCGTCCAAGCCGACGATGCCCCGAATACTTTGGTCCATTTCCCCACATTGGCACATATCCATCCAAATATTTCCCATTCATGTACCTGTATAAGTTTATTTTAAATGTTATTACTTGCTTGTTTAACTACGTCCTCTGACAGGTCAATACACATACCCAGCATCCTCTGACAGAAAGTGTTGCCCCACAGTTTTGCATTAAATAATGCCCTCCCAAATCAAACCTGTATAACCTTTTTTTCTGCTAAACGATATGCGCAATCACCGTATCTATTCCCCGCATGATTGGATACTGTTCGATCAGGTCATCCCTCGCCCTCTTACTCTCTAAGGAATAGAGTCCTAGCCGGCCCAACTACTTCGCATAGTTTAGCCCCTCAAGTTCTGGCAACTCCCTTGTCAATCTTTTCAACACTCGTTCCAGTTTACTGCTGCAGCAGTGATCATAGTGAACATAGTACTGCAAATGTGGCTTCACCGCCTAGTGTTGTGTTCGATAAATCACCGGATTTAGGCGACAGATTTTGTACCACAAGTAGTTTGGTGATATGTGGCGCCCGATTTTAACGTTAGGACCGTTTAGTCCATCGGACCAGTCGACAGGCAAACCGTACAGGGCCATTAAGTTGGCCAAACTCGCAAAGCCGTCCACCCACCCTGGAATCCGATAAGGTTTAGGCTCCGCCGATTACTTCCACTTAAAGATTGTTACTAATATCTGGCTGTTGTCTGAATCCTGCCGAATGTCTTGCCAGATGTTTTTGTTCCAAAGAGGCTTTCGGGCAATATTCCAGTCATTCTCATTTTGGCTGGAACTTTCAGAGCCTTGCTGGGACTGCGACTAATTATGCATTGTGGTTTTTTATCCAAATCTCTTGCCAGATGGTCTTGCTCAGGTCGATGTCTGCTTTCCTCATGTGGGCATAACGCCTTCAAACCCCATTAATGGCGTTGATGGCAAATGATCTCTTTCTTCTCTCACCCACTGAGTACCTGTTGAGCACTGGGAAAATGTGTTGGAACTTTTCAGGGATAACCGCCGACATGATGGTCGCTCGGGCTGAACTGTAACGTTACGTCCCACCATCTGTACACAATAATCTGACTCGTGATATAACAAACGCTTTATTTACCCCACAATCTACCTATACCGCAACTTTCAGTGAATTATGTACTTGTACTTCTAAATCGCTTCAGGCTGCAACACTATCAGGTCACTATCGTTATTGTGAAGGTCATCCCTGGTTTGACTTCCCAACATGCAATCTTCATATTTATCTACATGAATAGTCATGAGCCATTCCCCAGGCCACTTGGGCAGCTGAGCAATATCCTGTAGTAATTCTCGATAACCTTTACTGTCGAGGTTACTACCCACATTAGGATCATCTGCAATCTTACCAATAATGTCTGTGTATTCTTATCCAAATCACCCATTAAAGCTCTATCGGCTTTGGGCGCTGCACCGATCCCTGAGGCATGCGATCGTCACAGACAATCAAACAAACCGAAAAACACCCTTCCACCGCTACCTTCTACAATTTTGTATCCAGTTAACTAGCTCTTCCTGGAACCAATGGGGTCTACCTCCCAGAGCAGCCGACCATGTGAAACCTTATTGAATCCTTTGCTGAAGTCCACAGAGGCAATCTTAGGTCTAGCTTTTGCATGCACCCATTCTTAAATAGAGGCACACCATTAGTCACCCTGATGTCACGCGGTACCTCATCGAAGTCTATCGACGATTCATATACCTGCAACGGATTCGGCACTACAATATCATCTCCATATTGGAGCAAACAACCTCAGATTCATTAAACTCTTTACAGAAAATATTCACTCCTGCTCAATACACTCTGAGACAAATTCCCTATCTCTGATTCTCCTCTCCCACTTGGACCTCTATGTATTTGGATTCTTATGCGCTGTCAAGGAAACATAAGGAAGGCCCAGGGAACAACCTCCTCCTCACGTTGTAATTTCGAGGGCATTTAATTCAAAAGCTACTGATAATTGTACCCAAAATGGCCAGGGCCGATGACTATTGATATTCTGTCAAGTAAATCATGGTTTGCTCTCTCCATGGACGTTGTCTGATCTGCTAATGTTTCAAACACTCGCTTTGATTTGAGATTCGCTACACTTTTTTTCTTTGTATCTACTATAGATTAGAAATTCCATCTCTCACACGCCCACACACCCGTGAAAATGCACGCACGGACACGGATGCAACTGAGGCGCATTTGTAAACATCCAACACCAGTAATCAGGGTAGTTATGTATTTCTCGCCCACGACGTCCACACATTTTAAATCTCCACTGTTTAAAACGCATTCAATACGTGACGTGTACATGGGAAAGAGAATCATCAAATCCCATTATTCTTCCGACAAACTAACTGCTTTACAAATTGATCCAGTATTATACACATTATGGAGCGAATCCATTTTCACGTTGACAAATGGGGAATTCTCCCTCTCTTGATGAAATGGCCACCCATTTTATTTTGTGGGTGTAGCGGGTAACTTTTTGAAAACATACATGTTACGTAGGCATCCAAAATTGCAATGGGTGGCTGTGATTTGATAGACTCATTTTAACATGATGGAAAATAATATCCCACGATTATTTTAGAAATACATGTTATGCACTAAAGCTTATTTCCTGCTAGTTTCTGAGACTATCGGTGAGAAGGACTGCATCAGTTTGAATTTAATGAGCAGTGCTGGTTTCATATTATAAAGTCACCTAATACATTGCAACGCATTGTGAATGGTAGCAAACATACGGATGATTATATTAATTAATTCTCCCCTGAAGTTGCACTGTGACACCACATAAATGAACGTGTTCGTGCAAGTACTCGTAAATCTTAGCATGTAGCCAACCTTTTCCGCAATGGTGATTGAATTGTTGAAATTTGTTTTCATCAACTGAATATCTATAACCTGTAAAGAAATGACGCAAGCAAACCCCACCGTCCACAGCAGAATAAAATTGCTGGATATCGAGATCAATAAAATGATTGATTTCTTGCGGTTCTCAACCTCTGGATCAGTCTGTTTTCGATCATTGTTCATTGCACGAAGTTTGCTCCTGATTCGGTTGGTCAATACAATATTCCTTATGGTCAAAGAATTGAACAGAAATATCAACAGAAACGGAGAAAATGGGGTCAAAATGGTTTCTAACCATAAGTATGCAAGCCAAAAAGATGAGGAGTAGAAACTTGATTTTACGTGACAGAACCATGGCATTTTGTCCACTATTTTGCGAGGCTCGAATGCAAAGTATACTGGAATATTTTCTAAAATGGAGAACACACAAATCGCAACTATAACTTTTGATGCAGTCCTTCTAGTGCAATATTTTGTTCGAAATGTCCGGAGACAAATGGCAACAAACCGATCAAAGGTAAAAGCGACAGTGAACCAGACAGAGCAATCAATGGCAACGTACATGAGCGCCAGATTAAGGCTGCAGACTGGAGTATAATTGAGGAATGAATATGGAAAGTAAGCATCATTGGCACGATAATTAGTGCCAAATATTAAAAACATAAGATCAGCTAATGCCATCCATCTCAGATATTGCGTGATGCACCCAGAGAGGCCGCACTTTCCCGAGGACAGGATGTAGATTGTCACCAAATTAGCTACGAAAAAAGGGAGAAGCAAATTAGCAACACATCGTACCTCAAGAGCAACTGCATTGAAATTTTCGTTTTCATTTATCCATCCATCCACCCATCCACCCATCCACCCATCCATCCACCCATCCACCCATCCATCCACCCACCCACCCACCCACCCACCCACCCACCCACCCACCCACCCACCCACAATAGATTAGTATAACCAGTTTGTGGATTTTGACTTAGCATTGACTTAGAGATGAACACAAAAAGTTTTTGTTACATTTGTGATTGTGCGCTTCTTTGCTTGTTTATGTTTTCAGGCATATGATCAATCACATGGGCCTTGCATTGATTTGTTTAAATACGGTCCAAGTCCTGTTACATTTTTTAATTGCAGTAATTATTATTTCGGCATTAGGTGAACGATTCCGACATGAGTTCCATTGCAGAAAATATATCGTTTGCTCATGATTTGGCCATGTTCGTTTCGATGTTTCGGGCAATTCCATTTTCCTTGGGAGATATTCATTAACGATTACATTTTATGTGTAATCGAATGTTTTAACATCACAGTTGTAGCTTCAGATCACGGTGTGTAGGTAACAGTTTGTACCTGGCAGAATGAAAAAAAAATATTTTATGTGCAGGAAGGAACTTGCTGGTTTAAACCGAAGATAGACAACAAAAAGCTGGAGTAACCCAGCGGGTCAGACAGCAACTATGCAGAAAAGGAATCGGTGACGTTCGGTTTAGACACTTCTGGACCGGAAACGTCACTTATACTTTTTCTCGAGTCATGCTGTCTGACCCGCTGAATTATTTCAGCTTTTGTGTCTATCTTCAAAATATGTTCCATCATTTGTCTCGCTATCCAAACGAAAACGATTTCAAAATAAATGTCAAGTTATTTCATGAACAGAGGCTTTAAACGAACACGTGTTAAATGTTTGCACGTTCCCACTTCATAGTCAATTTATTGAGAATTGCAAATAAAGTAGTTTAAAACAATAGATCGCAATAACCCCATCTCATGGCAGTCAACAAAAACAACCAAATTAGTGTGCCCTATTGAGTGCATGATTCACATTACAGGCCAAGCCTAGTCAACCTCTGATATTTGTCTGAGATATAAATGAGACCTCAATCTGAAAGCAGATCTTCACATCTGTTCCGCTGCTCGGAGGCAAAGTTTTTTTCCGAGGATGGGGCTGCCTGTAATCCTACAGTATGGATGCAGAGGAATGGATGGACAGTTTATGATTGCATTTATGTGCTGGTTCCTGGACAGATGTTTGGAGATATGCACGCACAGGGATTTGAAGCTTTGACTTTCACCACCACCTTGACTTGACTTTCCCTGTACTTGGCATTACCGATAGATAGGGCGGTCAACAAGGTTTTCGGTATATTGGCCTTCATCCTTCCGCGTTTTGCACGGTTAGGAACGAACTGCTAGAGGAGGCATTTGAGGCCAGTACTGTAGTGATATTGAAAAAGACATTTGGACAGATATATGAACAGAAAATGCTTAGAGGCCTATGGGCCAAAGGCGGCCAGGTGCGACCAGCACACTGTCGGAAAGGGCAAGTTGGGCCAAAGTGCCAGTTGCTGTGCTCTATACGCATCTTTACGACTCTATGCGCATCTTTAATTTAAATGTGAACCAGGTAATGCTGTATGGATCAGAGACACGGAAAACAACAAAACACACAACAAACAGGCTGGAAACATTCATTAACACCTGCCTCATGAGAATGCTAAACATCTGGAGGAGAGCCAAAGTAAGCAATGTGGACCTGTGGAAAAGAACAAGCCAGGATCCCACTGACTTACAAATTCGAAAGAGAAAATGGAGTTGGATTGGACACACCCTCAGAAAACCTGCCACAAACATCATCCGGCAAGCCCGGAAATGGAACCCCCAAGGAAAAAGGAAAAGAGGTCGCCCCAGGAACACTGCAGAAGAGATGTCCAGGCAGAAATGTCTGGGAGTGGGCTCAACTGGGGAGATCTCGAAAGAACCGCCAACAAACAAGTGAGGCGGAGAACATTTGTCAATGGCCTATGCTCCCTAGAGGAGCAAAGGGCTTAAGAAGAAGCAGAAGCTGACTCTATTAATCTAGAGGATTTGGGTGCAAATGTTAACGACGGTAAATCCCATATGATCGAATATGACCTGGCCCAAACGTACATTGAAATGTATTGAATAATTTTGTTAGCCGTGTCTTTTTTCAGAACTTGCTCTTATATTCTGTTGCAGCCCAATACAGGACTGGCCATTTGCGGCTGATAACTCAATAATTTGAGCCAAGTACCTTGAGCGAAACACAATATGATGGAGGAACTCGGCTCGCGACGCAGAGTTCATGGAAGTAATTGACAGGCGGCGTTTCGGGTCGAGATCCTTCATAATCAAAAGATCGCTTGTCTGTTCCTCCGCAGATAGACATCTCCAGGCTGCGCCTTTCAATGAACTTTTAACTGTTAAGCTAGAGTTCAGTTCTGTAATAACATAACCCGGGTCAAATTGTTTCATTGACTTTAATTATTCATGAGAAATAGTCATGTTTTCGAAAGATTTGTGCTGTACGACTCTCAACATTAATATCTTAAATATTTGTTGTTGTGAATATAACGTCTATTGTAGGGTTTGCATCTCGCATCGCAAGTGTATTCTAGAGATACATATTTAAAAAATTGACAGATGAAAATAGACATTATCCGGTTCAGGAATATAAACTTCTTCCGTTTTGCGAAGCTGCGGACATTATTAACGTAAAGCAGTGAGGAGAGTCAGCGGAATGCTAACAATATTTTTAATTTCTTCCCTGAACTTGGCCTGTGACACTGCATAAATAAGCGTATTTGTACATGCACTTAAACTGCGAAGCATGTAACCAGATTTTTCAGCAATAGTGAAGGCGTCGTTATAATTTGTCGTCAGTAACTGATCGCCTGTAAATGAAACTGAAAGAAAACATACGAAAATTACCATCCACAGGAGTATAAAAGTGCCAGTTATTGCCAGCAGTAAAATAATAGATTTCCTTCGATTCTCAATCTCGGGATCGTTTTTTCCCCTGGTGTTATTGTGTTGCCGTAGTCCCTGCCTCAATTTATTGGCCATTAATATATTTCTTATAGTTACGGAGTTAAGTAGTAAGATCAGAACAAAAGGCACAAACGGGTTCAAGATAGTTTCCAACCAAAGAAGAGCAATCCATACAGGTGAGATGAAACAGCTTGGTTTTATGGAGCAGAACCATGGCACATTGTCAATTATTTCTCGCGGTTCATATATAAAGTAGGTGCGCACATTTTCGACAATGCTCAGAGAACATACCACAGTTATCACAATGGTTGCCGTTTTTTCGGTACAATATCTGATTCGAAAACGTTGATAGCAAATAGAGATAAAACGATCGAAGGTGAAAGCAACAGTTAACCAGACTGAACAATCAAGGGAAACAAAAAGAAGGGTCAGGTTTAGACTGCAAATGGGAGTGTAATTGAGGAATGAATTTGAGAAATAAGCATTCTTGATTTCATACAGGACCACTTCAAATATTAGGACCATGAGATCACCGACTGCCATGGCAACAAGATAACGGGTGATGCATTTGGATAGACCACAGTTACCCCGGTGGAGAATGACAATGGCCAAGCAGTTCGCTGTAACAGAAGAAGACATTGTGTTATAATTCGCATTCTTGGAAAATGATTAAGCTAAAATCTGTTGCAGGGCATTTATCAGATTTGCTTTTACATGGGGATATCGTCCATTTTATTCCACTCTCGCACAGAACAGGGACTGTAGCAACAGTTAGCCCTACTCGATTATTACTGCCAAAATTGGGCCCTGGCAGTAAATCTAAAGAAAACCAACATCATGATTTTTCAATAAAGACCCAGATGTCAGGAAGACAAATACCAATTCACTCTCCATGGTATCATTATCGAACACACTATGAGCTACACTTACGTTGGTCTAACTGTTGCAGCGCCAGGGAGCTTTAGCATGGCAGTGAATGCACTAATAGAGAAAGCTCGAAGAGCTCTGTATGCAATAAAAAGAAGATTCTACAACATCCAAATTCCAATTAAAATCTGGCTCAAAATATCTGACAGTGTAATTCTGTGTATTTCAGCCCATTGCGCTTTATGGTAGTGAAGTATGGGGTCCGCTGAGTCACAATAGCTGTACTAAATGGAAAAAACACACAACAGAGGCCATATATGCGGGATTTTGTCGGAACGTCTTACGCTTCCAAAGGAAAACACCAACAAACGTATCTAGGGCGGAATTAGGTAGATACCCCCTGATAATAAATATCCAGAAACGAGCACAAAACTTTTGGAATCACCTTAAATCTAATCCCCCAGACAGCCCTCCAAACCCAAGAGGTGAACTCAGAAAAGAGCTCCCTGTGCCAGTCGGTCCTGAGACTAACTTCCCCTCTTCAGTTAAACCTTTGACCACTCTCAGATCAACACTGCTTTCCAATCACCAGTTAGAGTGAACCAAATTATTAAACAATGCAAAGAAACCTATTTGGAACATTGGGATAAAGTAACCAAAAGCCAAAGCAGGTTAGAATGTTACCGTGCTCTAGAAAGAGATTATAAATAGGCAGAGTATCTCTCAACTGTTATAGATATATAGCAGATTCAGCCCCTCGCCGAGTACAGGTTAAGTGTTGAAAAAGGAAGACAGAAGAGTTCTTGGCAACCAAGAGAAAATAGAATATGCGATCACTGTTTGACAGACGAGGTTGAAACAGAGGTGCACTTCCTCCTAAAATGCGAAACACTCGACAAAATAAGGAAAACATACCTAGAAAAACTCAGACTGACAACCCCGGATGTTAAAGAACTAGATGATATATCAAAACTAAGAATAATCCTCGGCGAAGAAATACGGTACATCTTGGCGCACAATACGTAACAGTATGCCACAACCCGAGAGACAGTGAATGATCAACATATACATATACACGCACACATAAACTGACACGAATTGACACTAAGAAAATTAATATTGGAGAGAGAGAGAGAGAGAGAGAGAGAGAGAGAGAGAGAGAGAGAGAGAGAGAGAGAGAGAGAGAGAGAGAGAGAGAGAGAGAGAGAGAGAGAGAGAGAGAGAGAGAGAGAGAGAGAGAGAGAGAGAGAGGGAGAGAGAAAGAGAGGGGAGAGGGAGTGAGGGAGAGAGGGAGAGAGAGAGTAGGGAGAGTAGGGAGAGGGTGGGAGAGTGAGAAGGATGGAGAGGGAGGGAGGGAGTAAAAGTGTAAAAGTTTGCTTTACTTGCATGCAGGGAGTACAAAATATAGGATGAATCGCATTAGTTCAAATGGTAGATCGTACTCATTGTCCCAAAACCCTATGAATATACATACCAATAAAACTACTATTTTGGAATAATGTAGTCGAATCTAAACTATATCAAATAATGGCATTACATAGCAGGTACTTAGTTCCAAATGCTTACATTAATTCGGCCATATTTCATCGCTTCATTCAAATGTCACTACCTATATTAGAGACATGCTAATGGCGAGAGTTGTGAATTGAGGTGAAGAATGATGCGAAGCCCGTGAAGTATTTACAAATAATAAAGAAATAGTCAACAAAACATTACTTCAAAAATAAGCATAACTATTTCATGGAAATTCACGAAATGCACAGCAATATTCAAAATGTAAGCAAAGAGAGATAAAAGGACGTCTGCATTTATCTGGTCCAGATCAGGATTGGAAGTATAATTAGATGTCCTCGACTACTCCGATAACAGAAATAATGAGGGGAATAAACAGTCCACTGATACAGCTCAGAAAATTGGTGGCCATGAATTTGCATGTTATCAGCAACGCGTGAATGTCTGTTGGCATAAAAGAGGTAATTGCAATTTGTCCAATGAATAAAACAGTAAGAGGTACATAAGAAAATAACTGCAGATGCTGGTACAAATCGATTTATTCACAAAATGCTGGAATAACTCAGCAGGTCAGGCAGCATCTCGGGAGAGAAGGAATGGGTGACGTTTCGGATCGAGCAGCACGAGAAGTTCACACAATCCATGCACAAGACAAACAGCTGTTACACGTTTCAGTTTTTCTATTAAAATGGTGCCATGCAGAAAGCGAATTGACTAATGACACCGAGAGACATTGTTTTTATTCCCGCGAAAAGCACCCAGAATTGTCAATGGCTGACATGCTTTACTCTGCCGCTATGCGACGAATGGTGGATGCCCGAACCAGGGCGGATAGAGGGCGGATTGGATGCCAGTTTTCTTTAACTGTTCAGGTGTCTGTCATACACTTCGGCTGAGGAGTGGCTGCATTCCGAAATGGACTGCAACAAGACAAGTTTCTGCGATAAATATGCGAGGGTTCAAAGAATCTGATGGTTTCAACTAAATCTAAAGGAAGTAGCAATTAACTATTTGAATGGATATCAGTAAGCTATTAGATTATTTCAGTAAGTGCTCTTTTCAATACTGAATCGATCCAGGTATGTAATTGAGAATTAAGGATAAATTTAATCTCAATTTGATTACCGATGGCACATAGCCTGCGCGATACATTCATGGTACTGAATTAAACTGTTAAACCCTTTCTGCCACGTATGCTGTTAGTCATTAACGTCCGCATTAACCAAATGTGGACACGCAAAACTAGTCCACAGTTCTGAAAGTAACTTACCAGGAACGCCAATTATTGCAAGGATAGGGTAGTATATACCTTCTATCAGTAGGATTACTGGTTGTCCCATAGTCAGAGATAGGCTATGCTTCAGATCGTTGCGGCAGTGTCGCAGATAGCTTGCATTCAAAACTATGTCTTATTTATATCCGCGAGAATCCCCAGACGTGCAGTTGGGACTGCAAGATAATTGGAGGCACTGAATCATTTGCTCAAACCAGCGAAAGTGATTTAGTTCGCCCAATATGCTTTTACACTTTTCTGCAAAACACGATTCCCCATTTAGTGTCCTTCACAAACTGGGCACGAATGAAAACGCTGAATTTATTTCTGTGATTTCTGGCACGATATCTTAACACATACATGGAATTATTGATTTTGAAACAGAGCTCTTATGGGCCATTGCAGAAAAACACGATCTGCACCCCCGTTTCATGTGCGCCAGATGTAATATCAGTAGTGACACTTGTGACAATTAAAACCCTCTATAAAATATTATGTAGTCGTATGGAGTTGTCCATTTCTTTTGTTGTGAGTTTGGCGCCCAAACGAAAAAGAAATAGTTGTATTCCGCAGAGCAACACTTTAATAGAAATACGATGCAGAATTAAAGGCAATCTGTATTTAAGAAAATAAAATTGGAAAGAAATGTCCTGTGTGTGAGTTAACCAGTTCAACGATTTTAGACTCCACACCTTGAGCGCAAGCCGTTGCCAATAAATCTGCGTTGGAGACATCTCATACAAATGTGCACGAGGGTACTTACTGAAAGGGCATTAGGTATTGAAATTATGGAATGGGAATTCCTGGTGGGCCAAACGCGCTGTGATAGCATAACCTTGGGCATGTCAAGCCACCGTACATTTATTCACTGAGATTTCATAATCACCTATCGGTTGCTTTTACATGACAGTAACTGTTAGTTTTTTTACCGAATAAATGGAGGGGACATTGCGGGCTCGCACGTGGGATGAGGAGGTCGAACTATCCCAAGCGAATCTGTACATTTGGTAAATATACTTTGGAGTTTAGAACAATGGCCTTATGAAAAAACATCAGTTCCTGATTAGGAATGGCAGGCTTACTATCGAGATGGTTCCACTGATGGGCAAAAGCGGATCAAGCGAATATCACTGTAAATAACATTCGGAAATATTATTTAAAACTGAATTGTGCCGCAATCTCTTCTCGAAGAGGGAACCGAATCTCTAGAACTAGCTACCTCTGGATCCATGGTATCTGAAGAGAAGTAAATATTTTGGTAAGACTGGTGTAATGGGAGACAGGCAAATTGCCATAGAACAGGAGGCGAGCCAAAGGCAATTCAGCCATAGCCAACTTGAATGGCAAAGCAGGCTCCAGGGCGGAAAATCGTGCTTCCTTGTCTCGTTTCCCAGATCTATCATCTAATGTTCCAGCATCAAAGTTCCCTGTGTCACTGTGTTGTAGTTGTCTAGACCAATGATAAGATGACATTGAATGACAATGACAGTCGCTGTCCCATCTCGTTTTGATTTTCAAATAATGTTTCTGTTTTTACATAATTTAAGGGAAGTTATCTTTCACTCTTCTGGAAAGTGTTCTGGCAGATTCCTTCATAGAATAACAAAAACAAAATCTCTATTTTGTTCGGAAGCTTTGTTACTGCTTTATTTACGAACAAATTATGTGTTTAATATGCTGACCCTTACATGTTAACGGACAACTCTACAGGCCCAATAAAGCTTCTGCATTTTTGAGCATTTTGTTTATCCATCTGAATTCCGGACAAATAATTATGTGTGTAAGCAGTCATTATCAGCTTCCCTGCTCTACCCGGAGAAGATTTCTGAATTACCATCCGCAGTTGGCGAAATCTACGCACTTCGGCGCCAATGTCATGCGAATGTCGTTTGCACATCACATTTAGGGAGTGACGTAAACAATAATATCCAACATCAAAATATATATACATTGCCCTTTGATATGTTACTCAAGGGGGGAGATTAAGTATTCGAAAACTGAAATAGTAAATTATTTTATAAGCGGACTTTCCTGGTGTCCGATAATCGGACAGAATCCTTATTTCCCGTAAACTGCAACATCTACACCAAAGGTCTGAAGAAGGGTATCGACCCGAAACGTCGCCCATTGCTTCTCTCCAGAGATGCTGCCTGTCCCGCTGAGTTACTCCAGCATTTTGTGTCTACATATACACCAGTCACTGAGCTTTACTTAGACTCGATGCCAGTATGATCATTGCATATTGACTGGAATTACTCAGTGAGGCGATCATACTGATTTATTTTTTGCTCTTCTTGTGGTCATGACATTATTCTTATGGATGACAATTTTGAACACAATGTACGATAAATGCGAAGGTCATACATTTTATTGTGTACAAAATGTGAAGGTCAATCATAGCTCTTCTGGCTAAAGGAATCAATGCATGGGGGGGGGGGGAGCAGGAAAGGGTTATTGATTTTCGATGATCAGCCATGATCATATTCAATGGCGGTGCTGGCTCGAAGAGCCAAATGGCATATTCCTACATTTCTATGTTTCTATGTTTTCTGTTTCTACATTTTTATTAATCTTCCTGTAAAGTATACCAGTGGAAGTAATTTACCCATTTCTTTGAAGTAATATCCTCGTGTTTATTTGCAAAACTTTTATCGTCGTTCCTTTTAGTTAATATATCTACATGGGTGTAACCTACGCGTGATATCCCAAACCGTTTAGATGTGTTGAGGACCTGGTGAATTGGTGTGTACGGGGGATGTTGCTCCACATCCGTAACTTGGATGAGGCTTTACTCGGATAGGAACAGGCACAAAACAAAGTTAGACATATAAATGTGGACTAACTCAGCGGGTCCAGACCCTTCTTCAGACCTTTCGTTCCTACACATTTCGTCAGCTCCACGGCGAAATCTCCTCAAGGTATGTCTACTTTCCTGAATTATCCTCCTCTCTCCGACGAGAGTTATGCAATCCCCTCCTGGGAACAAAATAAAACTGTCGTACATCAGTGTTGAGTCCATCGACCAATGAATGAATGAATTCTTTATGAATACTTTATTGTCTGCAAGGAATGCAAAACGACCGCCGACCCCGACTTCCACAGCACCGACCTTCTCGTCAATCACCGGACCGACCTCCTCGACGTTCCCAGCCAGATGCATTACGGATACCTCCGCTCTGTCGACTCAGGCTCAGGCCGCGTGCTCCGTCGACGCAGGCACAGAACGCGGGCTCCTTCGATCTCAGCTCCGCCCGCGGGGTTCATCGACCCAGTCTCCGGCCGCAATTTGCTCTACCACCACCCGGTTCCTTCGCGGCCTCCTGGAAGTCGTCTGCCGTCGTGGATATTGAAGTCAGTTTACTAAAGGCCTTAATTTGACTCTGCATTAAAATTTGATAAGCAAGTCAACGCTGTGGTAAAAGCCAGCTTCTTCCAACTTCGAACCATAGCTAAAATCAAACCTTTCCTCAAATTCGACGACACAGAAAAAATCATTCACGCTTTCATTTCCTCCCGCCTAGACTACTGCAACTCCCTATACACTGGGATCAGCCAATCTTCCCTGTCCCGCCTGCAACTGGTCCAAAACGCCGCAGCGAGACTCCTGACGGGTACCCGTAAAAGGGACCACATCACCCCGATTCTGGCCTCTCTCCACTGGCTCCCTGTACGGTACAGAATCAACTTCAAGCTCCTCCTATTCACGTATAAAGCCCTAAATGGACACTCCCCCCCCCCTACATCAAAAATCTTCCAACCCCCCTCTCTAACTCCAGGTCCCTCAGATCGGCCGACTTGGGGCTATTCACTATCCCGCGGTCTAGGCTTAAACTCAGGGGTGACCGCGCTTTTGCGGTTGCAGCTCCTAGACTGTGGAACAGCATCCCTCTCCCGATCAGAACTGCCCCCTCCATCGACTCCTTTAAGTCCAGGCTCAAAACATATTTCTACTCCCTAGCGTTTGAGGCTCATTGAGGAGGCGCTGTGAACTGTTTGCGTACTACTGTATGTTTTCATTTTTTTTTCTATTGGAACCTAATCAAATGTACAGCACTTTGGTCAACGTGGGTTGTTTTTAAATGTGCTATACAAATAAAATTGACTTGACTTGACTTGACTTAACAGTGGGCACTGTCAAAGAATCTGAGAGAACGCAAAATGTTTTCTACATCATTTCAATATTCTCATGACACAATGGTTACTTGTGCATTTGAAATAAGTCATCTTTGATCAATGTCTCTGTGACCTTTCATCTTTGTATTTCCACAGAGTTAACTTTAACCTTGTGTTTCCTGTTTTTAAGTATAGCACTCTCCCATTGGTACCATAAATGTCAATATCCCTGTATGGAGAATTGATGGGGGGTCAGTTTAATTACAAAATGCCGTTTATTGTTAGGTACAGTGACAAAGAGCAGCTGTAATCTCAAGGTTGCATTCGAACCTAGACAGAACTTTGAATACCCATCCCTTCTTCGTTCTAGGGTCATTCTGTACATATAAGGAAGCCTGTTCTTTGCAGTTTTAGCTATTTGTAACTCACAATGTTTATTTTAATTGAACTGTGCTGTGAAGGCTAAATGCACTGACACGTCTAAGTATTACAGTCCTGACATTCTATGTTGACCATTGTTTCCAATCATGCTTCCCCAGTATGTGACCTCTAGGATTAAATAGATTATAACCTTTTCGCGCTCCTTATAATTTTCAAAATTTCCGACAACGATCGATAAAGAGCGGGCATATTGTTGTGCCTGGAGTATTGCGATCAAGGGACGTATTAGAGCGGTGAATCTCTGCATTCGTAATAGGTCCGTCAGTTCTGCACCTCCAATATGATTGAATGAGATGAACCATAATTCGGCTCCGGTAACCATATGAACCAGTTTAAGCGTCCAAATCCTCGAGGTGCAGGACAGGAAGATCAAAACAAGAACATGTTGGTAGGTGGAAACTTGAAAAAGCAAAAGAAAACGCTGGAAAAGAAACAGCAGCCATTCGAAGTCTGAATATGATAAAGAGCTATTGGGCAGAACAATCTTCTCATAATGGGTGCTCAACTATGGAGCTCTGTCCCCTGTCCATTGACCAGACTCCCTGCGCGCAGTATTTTACAGTAAGTTGGCGCAACCAGCTGATGGATCTCCATCAGCACGGGTAGTGAATATAGACAATAGACAATAGACAATAGGTGCAGGAGTAGGCCATTCAGCCCTTCGAGCCAGCACCGCCATTCAATGCGATCATGGCTGATCACTCTCAATCAGTACCCCGTTCCTGCCTTCTCCCCATACCCCCTCACTCCGCTATCCTTAAGAGCTCTATCCAGCTCTCTCTTGAAAGCATCCAACGAACTGGCCTCCACTGCCTTCTGAGGCAGAGAATTCCACACCTTCACCACCCTCTGACTGAAAAAGTTCTTCCTCATCTCCGTTCTAAATGGCCTACCCCTTATTCTCAAACTGTGGCCCCTTGTTCTGGACTCCCCCAACATTGGGAACATGTTATCTGCCTCTAATGTGTCCAATCCCCTAATTATCTTATATGTTTCAATAAGATCCCCCCTCATCCTTCTAAATTCCAGTGTATACAAGCCCAATCGCTCCAGCCTTTCAACATACGACAGTCCCGCCATTCCGGGAATTAACCTAGTGAACCTACGCTGCACGCCCTCCATAGCAAGAATATCCTTCCTCAAATTTGGAGACCAAAACTGCACACAGTACTCCAGGTGCGGTCTCACCAGGGCCCGGTACAACTGTAGAAGGACCTCTTTGCTCCTATACTCAACTCCTCTTGTTACGAAGGCCAACATTCCATTGGCTTTCTTCACTGCCTGCTGAACCTGCATGCTTCCTTTCATTGACTGATGCACTAGGACACCCAGATCTCGTTGAACTCCCCCTCCTCCTAACTTGACACCATTCAGATAATAATCTGCCTTTCTATTCTTACTTCCAAAGTGAATAACCTCACACTTACCTACATTAAACTGCATCTGCCATGTATCCGCCCACTCACACAACCTGTCCAAGTCACCCTGCAGCCTTATTGCATCTTCCTCACAATTCACACTACCCCCCAACTTAGTATCATCTGCAAATTTGCTAATGGTACTTTTAATCCCTTCGTCTAAGTCATTAATGTATATCGTAAATAGCTGGGGTCCCAGCACCGAACCTTGCGGTACCCCACTGGTCACTGCCTGCCATTCCGAAAGGGACCCATTTATCCCCACTCTTTGCTTTCTGTCTGTCAACCAATTTTCTATCCATGTCAGTACCCTACCCCCAATACCATGTGCCCTAATTTTGCCCACTAATCTCCTATGTGGGACCTTGTCGAAGGCTTTCTGAAAGTCGAGGTACACCACATCCACTGACTCTCCCTTGTCAATTTTCCTAGTTACATCCTCAAAAAATTCCAGTAGATTTGTCAAGCATGATTTCCCCTTCGTAAATCCATGCTGACTCGGAATGATCCCGTTACTGCTATCCAAATGCTCAGCAATTTCGTCTTTTATAATTGACTCCAGCATCTTCCCCACCACTGATGTCAGACTAACTGGTCTATAATTACCCGTTTTCTCTCTCCCTCCTTTCTTAAAAAGTGGGATAACATTTGCTATCCTCCAATCCACAGGAACTGATCCTGAATCTATAGAACATTGAAAAATGATCTCCAATGCTTCCACTATTTCTAGAGCCACCTCCTTAAGTACTCTGGGATGCAGACCATCAGGCCCTGGGGATTTATCAGCCTTCAGTCCCATCAGTCTACCCAAAACCATTTCCTGCCTAATGTGGATTTCCTTCAGTTCCTCCATCACCCTAGGTTCTCCGGCCCCTAGAACATTTGGGAGATTGTGTGTATCTTCCTCAGTGAAGACAGATCCAAAGTAACGGTTTAACTCGTCTGCCATTTCTTTGTTCCCCATAATAAATTCCCCTGCTTCTGTCTTCAAGGGACCCACATTTGCCTTGACTATTTTTTTCCTCTTCACGTACCTAAAAAAACTTTTGCTATCCTCCTTTATATTATTGGCTAGTTTACCCTCGTACCTCATCTTTTCTCCCCGTATTGCCTTTTTAGTTAACTTTTGTTGCTCTTTAAAAGAGTCCCAATCCTCTGTCTTCCCACTCTTCTTTGCTATGTTATACTTCCTCTCCTTAATTTTTATGCTGTCCCTGACTTCCCTCGTCAGCCACAGGTGTCTCTTACTCCCCTTAGAGTCTTTCCACCTCTTTGGAATAAATTGATCCTGCAACCTCTGCATTATTCCCAGGAATACCTGCCATTGCTGTTCTACCGTCTTCCCTGCTAGGGCCTCCTTCCAATCAATTTTGGCCAGCTCCTGCCTCATGCCTCTGTAATCCCCTTTGCTATACTGTAATACCGACACTTCCGATTTTCCCTTCTGCCTTTCCATTTGCAGAGTAAAACTTATCATGTTGTGATCACTGCCTCCTAATGGCTCTTTTACCTCTAGTCCCCTTATCAGATCAGGATCATTACAATATATACGTTAGGAGGTCTTGGTGCAGTTATTTCAGACGTTGGTGAGGCAGTATATTGCGTTCAGTTTTCTTTATCATGTTATAGGGAATATGTTGTCAAGCTGGAAAGGATGCAGTGAAGATTTCTACCTCTGAATTCTCCGAATTCTACCTCATTCAGTTCTCCATTTGTTTTAAATTTAGTGTTTTTTGCGCTTCTTCCAACCGAGTTACAATTTTTCACAATTCTACCGTCTTGCATTCGGTGCCACGTTTTATTACATCTATCGAATGCATCTGCATAACCTGTAGAAAATGCATTGCACGCTTTCCGTAAATCTGAGACGGTTGAAGAAATGTTCAATACCTCCACATCGACTTCGTGTGAAACCATGATATTTAGGTTACCTGTACAGGGACTCGCGAAGGTTCACCTAACACCCAATCCACTTCCAAAATATGGTGGAAAGATTCATTCATTCCTTTGAATTTTCGGTATATTTATCAAGAACCTTCTATGTCGCAAGGAACAATAGTTCAGAGAGATTTTCCGCATGAAGTCTAGTTTAACATCGGAACACTCGTGCGATGGCCAATTATGTGTTTTTTAAATGAACACCAATGTATTTTCATTTGACAGGTGCCCGACAGTAAACTGGGAAATACAGTTTGGTAGACATGAAAAAGCATGCAAAGCGCTCTCTTGAATAGTCGCACACTTTGTTACTCTTGAACAATAGTAACAAAATTGAAGTACCTCAAATGTGGAAATGAAACATATTGATGCAAACTATATATAGAGTCCGGGGAACTTTTTGTCGCATACTGCACTGGCTTTTGAAAAGGCTTCGGCAAAGTTAATCATTAGCACTAAGTTGGAAATGTTTAGGACATCATTATTTGAAAATTCTTAATTGTATTCCTGCGTCCTAAAGGGAAGAAAGTAAACGTACTGACTGGCCAATTGAAGCAAATCGCACATATTTTGCGGGTTATTTCTCGCTCCCGATGCAATTTTCCTTCTCAATTCACAAATATATATATATATATATTGGCAAACATTGTCCTGTCCTTTGGAAAGTGCGGCCTCTCTCATTTTTAATCCCACCCTACTCTGTCCTGTGACACCCACCTGCTTGAAGAAGTCCACCATCATCCCAGTGCTGAAGAAAAGCAATACTTCATGGCTAAATGACTACCGACCAGTGGTCTTAACATCCGCCATCAGGCTAGTTATGGAACGCTTTCGATCCAGTCTACCCAGCGGCCTTGACTCACTGCAGTTCGCTACCACCACAACGGGCCCACGGACGATGCCAGCGCCCTCTCCCTTCACTCATCCCTGGAACGCCCGGATTAGAGAGCCACCTGCGTCTCACTGCTATTCATAGAATGCGGCACTGCATTTAATACCATTATACCATCCAAGTTTATCGTCAACCTCGCGGGACTTGGTGTCAGCACTCATCTCTGCAACTGGATCCTCGACTTTCTGACCAACAGAACCCAATCAGTGAGTTTAGGCGACAAATCCTCCTCCTCAATAATCTTCAACACGGCGGCTCCGCACGGATACGTTCTCAGCCCCCTTCTTTACCCCTTGTATACCCACGACTGTGCAGCCATGTACAGATCTAATTCATATTTCAAATTCCCAGCCGGCACTGCCATTGTGAGCTTGATATCAAATAACGACGAGGCGGAGTACAGGAAGGAGATTGAGAACCTCCTGGCCCGGTGTCGAGATATCACAATTTCTCTCAATATCAGCGCGACAAGGGAGATAGCGATCGACTTCGGGAAGCAAAGCGGTGCACATACCCCAGTTTGCATTGAAGGTACCGAAGTAAAGATGGTTGAAAACTTAAAATTCCAAGGACTCAATGTCACCAACAAATTATCCTGCACCGCCCATATTGAAGTAACGGCCAAGTAAGCACACCAACGCCTTTACTTCCTTAGAAGGCTTACGAAGTTTGTCACGTCCCCTACAAATCTCACCAAATTCTACAGAGAGGGCATAGAAAGCATTTTATCAGGATGCATCACAGCTTGGTTTTGGAACTGCTCCATCCAAGACCGCAAGAAATTGCAGCGAATTGTGCACGCAGCCCAGATTATCACGCAAACCAACCTCCCTTCTATTGACTCAATTTATACCACACTCTGCCTCGGTAAGGTCAGCTGCATAATCAAGGACAAGACGCACTCTGGCCATTCCCTCTTCACCCCTGTCCCATCAGGCAAAACGTATCGGTGTGAAATCGCACACCTCTTGACTCAGGGGCAATTTCTTCCCAGTTGTTATCAGGCAACTGAATCATCCTATCAGAGAGCAGTGCTGAACTGCTATCTAGATCTTTGATGAACTTTGGACTGTCCTGGATCGGACTTTGTTGGCTTCCTTGCACTAAACGTTATTCCCTTATCATGTATCGAAACACAGTAAATGACTTGATTGTTAACATGTATTGTCTTTCTGCTGAGTGGTTAGCACGCAACAAAAAGCTTTTCGCTGTACCTTGGTACTCGTGACAATAAATTGAACTGACTGATCAAATAATCGTGTGTCTTCCATTTTTTGATATCAATGGCAGCTGCTAAGCTAAAGGCGTTCGATATAGTTCCTCAATGGATGAAAGAGGCATATTTTCCATGTTTGTTCTCAATTACGCCACGAGAACTTTGTATTGCACATATATAATTCTGTGATTTACATATGGTTTTTTCAAAGTCACCTGATCTCTGGAGGATAGGACAAAGAGCATAATTTAGAGTAGAGGGAGGCAGTCAAATGCGGCGCAGGCATCTGGGAGGGAAGTATAGCAATGCTCAAATAAAACAATAACTCATGAAACGCACAACATTTCAGGCAGCATCCATGGCAGCAGAGCACAGAGGTAATCGGGGTTGCTAGTTCTGGCACAAGTTGGAAAACCTCGGGGGGGAAAAAGAGTAACGCATTTCAGTCTTTCTGCGGTTTTGTTCATTACCTCAGCGGAGCGGTGCGTATGAATAACTAAAGCTGGCACATATGCTCGAGTAAATCAACGGGTGAGGCAGCATTTCTAGAGAAAAGCAATAGGTGACGTTTCGGATCGAGATCCTTCTTCAGACTGAGAGTCAGGGGAGACGGCAACTAAAGGTATGAAAAGGTACAGAACAAATCAGTCATCGGCACCAGCTCTGATTTGTTCTGTCCCGCGTCAAACATCTAGTTTCCCTCCCCTAATCTCGCTCTGAAGGTCTCAACCCGAAACGTCACCTATTCCTTATGTCCAGAGATGCTGCTTGACCCGCTGAGTTACGCAAGCATCTTGTGTTTATCTTCGGTGTAAACCAGCATCTGCAGTTCCTTCCTACACATATTGTATGAAGAATTGAGTTGCGTACGAGGACATAGGTGCATCAGACAGGGAGAGAAAGTGACGCGTGGTTGCGGGATGGGGGTTAGGTGAAATTTGATAATACATTTCCGCTGCCGTTGGACTGCAGTCAACCTTTTGACTTTTGACTTTTAGACCATGGTTACAGCGAGCAAGCAGGCGCTTCGGCCCACCAACTACGCACCGACCAGCGATCGCCGCAAATTTGTAACATCCTGCACACACTAGCGACAATTTACAATCTTACCGAAGCCAATTCACCAACAAGTTTTTACGTCGTTGAAGTGTGGAATTAAACCAGAGCACCCGGAGACAACTCACGCAGTGACAGGGAGAGGATACAAACCCCGTACAGAGAGCAGCCGTCGATAGGTTCTAACCCGGATCAATAGCGCTGTAAAGCAGCAACACTACCGCTGCACCACTGCCCCGCGCTTACCCACATACGCATGCAGGATGTGAGGTGCTACTCTTCCAGTCTGATTTTGGTTTCCGTTTTCACCACAGGAGACTGAGGACAGACACGTACGTATCGGAATGGGGAGGCAAGCTGAATTGACTTGAAAATGAGTGTTGCAAATGGCCAGGGCAGACAAAGCGCCGATGTTCGGCGAAGCTGTTTCTTTGTCTCAAGGATGTGGAGTCCAAAGGTGTTTTAAATGACCCTTTCTTTTCAGACACAACTACCAGCCTTGGCAGCACTTTCCTTGTCACTGCAATTCTTTATGTATAAAATGAATGCGCGCCACATCTGCTTTTTTCTTTCCCCCTTCGACGATATCTGTTGCTCTTTATTCTGGCGTTAATTAAACTGCGAATCCAGTCCTGTCTTTTTTAAGCCAGGTAGCCTTTGTCTATTTCTGTATAGACGATGTTCCTTCAAAATTAACCCATGTGGTTTGCAAATGTTCTTGGGTGCTCTCTCTTTCTATATCCTCTTAAGCGGCTAGATCCATCACCGACTCGTCATCGCCTGCTTCCCTCCATCTGAGCCACGAGAATCGCTGATAGCTCCATCCCAATGGTCGGGTCCCCGTCCTCCAAACATATAGTGCGAATGCTTTGCTGATTTCACCCACCATATCTTTATTTGCATTATTTTCCTGGTACACGGTGCCTAATGTCTTCAGGTTTATTCATGAATACTCCATCTTTTATGATTATTCATGAGCCACCTTTAATGAATCTGTTAACGTTAATTTTGTTTCCCTAAGACGGCCAGTTTCTTCTTAAGTATGTCAGCATCGGCTTCAAGCTCCGCGTTTTGACCTGACTGTTGTCGTCGTACGATATGGATTATCCAAGCCACTTGTGCGAAGTGCTCCTCTATTCATGGATCCCGCTCCCTGAAAACATTTAATAATTGAGGACGGCAACATATCTGGCTTCTCCTGCAAATCTTTCTAAATACGAAGGGGATTCCCATTTACCCATTACATTTCCCAAGCTGCAAAACGTCTCTAATTCGTCTGTCCACACTGGGACCTGAAATGTATCGGCTTTCGACTGTTTGGTCTGCTTTCTCAGTATTTCACCAAATCCTGCCGACCACGTCAAAGGATAATGCTACAAGTAGGTTTAGAAGATTCACCTCAGTGCTGGAAAAATAACACTTCAACGCTGCAAAGTTAAAATCAACACAATTATTTCAATTTCAACAAAGCAACGAATTTAACAGGCATCGGCTAAGCCAGCACTCCGGCCTGCCATGTCACGTGTGGAGAATTGGCGTCTTGCCATCGTTCTGGATCCCTGTGATGAGCTCACATGCAGGTTACACTTATGCAGTCATTAAGTCTACGTTCCTGTCATAAAATCGAATCATACTAAATTAATGATACTTTATTTTAAAATTTCAAAGGTTCAAAGGTCAGTTTATTGCCACGAGTCCCAAGTTAGGTACAGTGAAAATCGAATTACCATACAGTCAAAATAAAATAAAAAAACAAGCCACTCTTCTATAAAGAAGTTAACATGAACATCCACCACAGTGGATACCCCCACATTCCTCACTCTGATGGAAGGCAATAAAGTCTAATCTTTTTTTCCTCTTTATTCTCCCTCGGTTGGGGTTTCGAAGCATTCGCAGTCGGGGCGATCGAAGCTTCCGCAGCCAGCGACCGAAGCTCCCGCGGCTTCGAGCTCACAAAGTCGGTCCCTGCCATGGGACCGCGAGCTGCACCATGTTAATGCCCGCAGGTTCCCGCGCTTGGAGCTCCAAGGTCGATCCTCGACAGGGATCGCGAGCTCCACGATGTGACGTCCGCAGGCCCCCGCGGTTGGAGCTCCCAAAGTCGGTCTCCAGAAGAGGTCGCCAGCTTCACGATGTTAGGCCGCACTGCGGATGGAGACACGATACGGAAAAACATCGCATCTCCGTCGAGGGCGGCACGGTAGCGCAGCGGTAGAGTTGCTGCTTTGCAGCGAATGCAGCGCCGGAGACTCAGGTTCGATCCTGACTACGGGTACTGCACTGTAAGGAGTTTGTACGTTCTCCCCGTGACCTGCGTGGGTTTTCTCCGAGATCTTCGGTTTCCTCCCACACTCCAAAGACGTACAGGTATGCAGGTTAATTGGCTGGGTAAATGTAAAAATTGTCCCTCGTGGGTGTAGGATAGTGTTAATGTACGGGGATCACTGGGCGGCACGGACTTGGTGGGCCGAAAAGGCCTGTTTCCGGCTGTATATATATGATATGATATGATAAGTAAGAGATTTAAAAAAAGTTACCCCCTCGCTCCCCACATAAAACAATCTAAAGTACACTAAAACATACATTTAACACATACTAAAAAAACAACAAATAAGAAAGGGACGAGACAGACAGTTGGCGAGGCGGCCACTGCGGGCGCCACTAGCAAGGAAATGCCAGTAATATTCTTCGGATAACACAGTTAAACTCTCTCATATGGAGGCAAGGATATGTACTATACGAAGTTCTTTACTCCACAAGGAGCAAACCTCGTGTAAGCCAACTTCTTTTAAAAAAATGCTGGTTTCACCCTAATTCCTGACTACATGTTTGCAACTGCATGCACCGAGGGCTCGTGATATTCTTGTTTTGCTAAATAAGGTTGTGTGAATGTTCAACCTAGTACTCAACTGGTAACCGGCAGCTTCATTCAATTCGTGGATCTGTGCTAATCTTCAGATTGGTTCAATTGTTCTTTATTGTCACGTATGGAGAGCGCAGTGAAAGTTGTGCACAACCCACAAGAGCACAATCGCCTTCTTTTGGCGCCCTTGGGAAAAAATGGTTTAATTAGTTGCAAGTTATCCCATTTTCTCATCCACTCCCAACACATCAGGAATTATTTCACAAGGTGGAATTGGTCTGTAAACCCCCATGTCTTTGTGATGTGGGAAGAAACCAAACCCGCGTGAGGAAATCCACATGGGTACCGTGAGCACGTGCAGACTTCACACAGACAGCATCCTAGATCAGTATCGAACACTGGTCGCTAGCATTTTGAGGCAGCGCCACCCTTCCGCTCGAATTCCTCTTCTTTTTCAATTTGTTGCTACTAACTGCTAAATATAATGGATTTTGAGTCTTTATTGACAAGTACTCTGCATTTATATGGCGACTTTTGATAATATAAGAAGATAACTGCAGATGCTGGTACAAATCGAAGGTATTTATTCACAAAATGCTGGAGTAACTCAGCAGGTCAGGCAGCATCTCGGGAGAGAAGGAATGGGTGACGTTTCGGGTCGAGACCCTTCTTCCGAGTTTTGATAATGTCTCCATACGTTAATCAATGTAAATACCGTAATAACTCGGAAATAGAGCTGACTTTGTAACGGGTTTTGTAAGGGCGCTGAGCTTAAACATCATCTGTCCGTTTCCCTGTGTAGATCCTGGCTGACTCCTGAGTTCGTCTAACATTTTATATTTTCTCGAACTCTACGATGTACACTTCCATGTGTTTCGCCGTGTTGAATGAACAATACTAGAGATGACGCTGAAGCATTTGACAATGAAATACTGACGAAATGGATTAGTTGCATTTGGAACAAAATGGACTGATTAGCAGAAAAATATTATGTGCTTAAAATTGGGAAAAGTTTCGCGATAGTAAAAACGAATTCATTATTCTTGATCAAACAGAGCAATGATCGGGTAAGGCATGGAAAGTTGAGAGGAGCGATCTAAGTTGTTTTCAATCGAAGAGTAAGCATATGGGCGTGCGTGCCTGAAAATGGTACAATGACTTGTGCATGGTGAAAGCGATCTGCGCACTGGTCCCTTAATTGGTCGGCATTGGGATGTTAACGTGAAGTTAAGGGAGCAAAATTGCATCCTGAAAATAATATGTTCCTTTCTACCTCCTTCGCTAATGCATTTTATTTCGGGTGAGGGCATTGTCGATTCGAATTGTCTACAGGTATTCACCGTCTGGTCCACCGATTTACTCGCGTGGTCCATTTAGTTTCAATAACATTCACAAGGAGGTCTTTCGTTTGGTACAAATGTATGGATGTGCATCTCGGAGCACGTATGAAATTAATTCAACCAGTGGCATAATTTTGTGTCAACGTATGTATTAATAACAGTGAACACACGCTGGATATGTACCTTTTGTAGCCGTAAACATTTCACTTGAACTGCTTAGTCAGAGTTGATCCAACATAGTTTGTTATTGTTACCGATAAATGTGACACCAAATAATCTATAGACTCATTATATTTCCGCAATCCACTCAAAACACAGGGTATCCTTAAAGGGGGGGGGGGGCGATGGGTGCATAAGAGCACAAAAAAACTGCAGATGCTAGAATCATGAACGAAAACAAACTGCGAGAAGAACTCGGCGGGCCAGGCAACATGTGTGGAGGGTGTGGACAGACAGGGTTTCGAGCCGGGATATTCTTCATTTCGATGGTATCTTGCACGACATGTTCTGGAATGAAAACCTGATTGAAGGTACTTTCCTCTGATCGTGCAGCCACACTTTCCTCTGATCGTGAAACAGGCCAGAGGTTTACGCCGGACAGAATCTACTGACAAACTTACTCACCTTGCACTTACTCAATACCAGCTAAATTACTAAAAAAAATCCCGATGGCTGTTTTCTTCCGATGTTGTGAAAGATTCTTAGCAATATTGTTCTTCAACAACGACTTATTTTACATATTCGAAATCCATCGAAACACTTTGGCGTTTAGACATTGGGAATATTAGGAAAATACGAAAGGGAATCTGGCTGAAACGTGTCATGGTTTTTCAACTTCTGGCGCAATTTTACCATATTTACAACTAAACGTCATGCAGCGATTCGAGGTGAGACGGTTACGTTGGAAGTGAGGCACCATCACTGATCAACAATCGCATGCATGTGAATCGCTTTCGACTGGAATCTATTTGAAGAATGAATGTTCTTGCAATTTAGAAGGATGAGGTGGGATCTTATTGAAACATATAAGATAATTAGGGGATTGGACACATTAGAGGCAGGAAACATGTTACCAATGTTGGGGGAGTCCAGAACAAGGGGCCACAGTTTAAGAATAAGGGGTAGGCCATTTAGAACGGAGATGAGGAAGAACTTTTTCAGTCAGAGAGTGGTGAATGTGTGGAATTCTCTGCCTCAGAAGGCAGTGGAGGCCAGTTCGTTGGATGCTTTCAAGAGAGAGCTGGATAGAGCTCTTAAGGATAGCGGAGTCACGGGGGTATGGGGAGAAGGCAGGAACGGGGTACTGATTGAGAGTGATCAGCCATGATCGCATTGAATGGCGGTGCTGGCTCGAAGGGCTGAATAGCCTACTCCTGCACCTATTGTCTATTGTCTATTGTCTATATAATTAGACTTGTTAGAATCCCGAATGGAGATGTTCGTTGGGAAATTGCGTCATTCTAACTTACAACAAACGTGTTCGAGATCAAGGCATTTTGCAATTACTGAACACATTAAAAACGTTTTTAAGAAGTCCAGTAATTGATCCGTGTCTTGAACTTTAGCATGATTGTTTGGAGATGAATTTGCATGGAAAATACGAAACGAAAGTACTGTAAGACTGTAGCGACATAATGTTTACATCGTGCACTGGATAGCACAACATTTGCACGTTATAGGTATAAACTAATACTAATATCTTTACCAATGTTTCACTTCTCCACCCTATGCTGTGATTTGCTCATACTTACAAATAAATGCTATGCAGCAATTCTACTTGAGACCAAGAACGGGGAAATAAAAGGCCCATGGATAATAAAATTAAGCAAGTTGGATTTGGATTGTTTAACAAAATGTCCTCTTGAATTTATGTTTGAAACACTGCGGAACGAAAATGTTTCTCTCAACAGTGAACCAATCCATCTCCCATTGTTCACTTTAACGTTCAGGACACGCGACATTGACTAAACACGCGAATTGCATTAAGTTAGTCTCGGAAATGAAAGCGAACGACTGCCGCTAATTTGCTACACGTTGGAGTTATCCTCGCCTCTGAAGGTCGAGAAATGATTTCGGCATTAAGATGGCGGACATTTACATTTGCGTGGGTCGCATCTCTGATGTTTTATGTTGCAACTGCTTAGTCAGAGCTGATCCTTGGAATGATATATAGCACATTCTAACCATGCTTTCCTTCACGGAGTCAAAGTGGTCTTGTAATTGGGGTGCAGCTGCCGCGGAGGGTAAAGTTAGATTATTTGTCTTGGATCTGGTTGTGTGTAATGGACATTGCCGTTGCTTCTGTAACCGAATGCGCTTCGGCGCTTGGTCAGTAGCTCCAGTTGGCTATCAATCAAAAGACAGAATGCTGCAAGTACCAGCGGGTCAAGCAGCATTCAAGGTGGCAAAGTGTTTAAGTCAAGGATTCAAGTGAGGAGGTTGCATCAGGACTGGTAGGGAACAGAAACGATAACACAGAAAGTTGCAAGTGAAGGGGATGGCTGTGAAATGGAAAGTGGTGCTGCGTGGAGCCACGCGGCCGGCGGCTGAGGGTACAGATAGAACGTGTAAAAGGAGCGAATCAGATAGGATAGTGTGGTAAACCTGGTGGGCGGGCAATTGTGTACGAGGAGAGCACGGGGAGAGTGAATTACATGGGATAGTAAAAGTGGATATCTGTTCCATTAGGTCTTAAGGTACCGATTTGAAATATCATATGTCGCTCTTCAAATATGCGACTGTCCTCTCGGGAGAAACAGAGAAGACCGCGGACAGACAAGTCTGCGTCTGAGTGGAAACGAGAGTTACAAATAACGGGCCATCTAAGGATCCAAATGGCCGTTCCGGGCAGAGCGCTACACGGCTGCCCGCAGGTCTACCCTCTGTTTCACCGATGCAGAGGAAGACATACCTGGAACAAAGCATGCAGTTTACCAAGTTGGGAGGTCCAATGATACGTTCATCATGTAGCAATGGTCCCGTTGTTTATTTAAATCAGATTGCATTCCTTTGCATATTTACTTAAACAATAAACATTTTTAGTGATGGTAGAATTTGCGATTCGCATATGGCAGTGCATTGATTGCCAATTCTCATAAATAGTTGTGTTTTTTTCTTTTGTTTTGCACCATATTTAACAGTCACTTTAGACTGTTTCACAGTCTCCGAAAAAATAAATATTTTTTATTATTCACACACATTGCTTCAGATATTATTATTTTCAAGGCTTTATAAGAAGATGTGCATCAGAACCTTTTGGTGTAACTAACAAATAATTTTCAAGAGGAACCACATTAAAGGCAGAGACATCGTAATTTTTTAGCTCCTGACATGTTTCATATGTTGTCCATTGTAAGTTGTGAAGTTGTGAAACATCCGTACACACTTTACTAATTTAGCAGTGGTCTGTGGCATGAAACAAACAGCCCAATTAACGTGATCGTGACTGACTAATACCAATCATGGCGCCTGTTAATTCCACCCTCGAGATTTCTCTGAATTATAAGTAACAGCTAAATTTGTACCCGTCGAACTGACTAGAAATCTGCCTTCGCTCCCGATATGACCCAATCGGTAATCCTGAAGACGGAGAGTATTTACTATCCTATTCTTGCAATTATTGGAGTTCCTGGTAAGTGTGCCAGATAATGGCTTTATAGAAGAAGGGTCTCGACCCCAAACATCACCCATTCATTTTATCTAGAGATGCTATCTATCCCGCGTTGTTGCTCCAGCATGTTGTGTCTCACAGTGCTTTTAAAGATATATATTGACAAGTTTGACTGAGGATGTTAAACAAGATAGCAAATATATCTGAAACGATTACAGTTACTGCCCAGAATGAATGCAAGCGACCTAATCCAGTAAAATAATGATTTATTAGCGGTACCTGGTCAGAGTATTGTGTCTGCATCACGATTGTAGTGGTTTTAACAATCAAATGAGAAATGCTTGAGTTCCTCTGTCGGTAAAATTATATGATCATATCGTTTCAGTTAAATAATATTTCCGTATTATTTACGTCGATTTACTAAACAGAAATCCCCTCAACTTCTCCTTCACGCACAGTATATCTTAACAAAGGCAGCTTCGAATGAATAGTCATGCATTTTTTTAGATTTGTTTTAATTCCATGCAGTAAATCCTACGTAGCGCCATTTGACAAAGAACAGGTATATTAAGATGGTCTGCTCTATTTGCTGCTCGGCATTGCAGGTCATAACTTTAGACAGCGGTTCAATTAAAATAAGGTCTCGAAATCGTTTGAAGCGTGCTCTGCTTTATCATGGCACTCCCGCCAAAGGATGCTGGCAGCCCAGGCGGATCCATGCGCATGGTATTGTCGCAGATGTCACCTTCTGCCAGATCACCCATCGGGAAGTAGTACATGCGTCAAAAAGTGATGCGAATCTGGCGGTGAGCATCCATGAAACTATTTTTGAGGCGTTTTGGGGTCCAACGTAAATTCCAAGTTAAATTTAGTCACGGTCCGTTAAGCGGAGCAATAACGTTTATTTCAATGCATTCTAACAATTTGTTCCAATCTGCACACAGTGAAAGCCATTAGATGCCCATGAGTTGTCCTAACAGATTTATGAACAGTGATTTGGGGAGTAATTATAATTTTAATCTATTGCCGGACTTCTTTATCAGTGGGTGTCATTGAAACAAACAAGGATAGTAAAAATAACGCAAAACGCTGAAAAAATACTCCAGAATAAGATAATCAATGTTAAGATGATGTAGCATTTACATTTCAGGAAGATTTAATTTTTACCTTTAACAAAGCATTCAGAAGGCCTGTTGCTTTGAGATTGTTCCGCCAGATTTAATCGTCACAAATATATTTGTGTCGCTGACAGGGGAGTTAAAAGTTGTGGATGTATTTGTAGACTTGGAAGGATTAAACAGCGGAGATTGTGGCAATCCCGATGTTTAGTTGTTCGGGTCGATGCGGAGCGTGGCACGGCTTTCAAGGAATTCTACATGCATCAGGAAATTGAGAGGCATCACGCCCAATTACCGAAGGGAAATCTGTCTTTTTATTCATGTTACTTGTCCCCCGACCGTGGCGTCGGTGCGATACCTCCACCTTGCTGTGCTGAGCTGGCGGACGGTTTGCATGCAACCCATTAGGATTAACAGTAGCCGGAACGCGAGATAGTTAGATATAGACATAGACATAGACATAGAAAATAGGTGCAGGAGGAGGCCATTCCGACCTTCGAGCCAGCACCGCCATTCATTGTGATCATGGCTGATCGTCCCCAATCAATAACCCGTGCCTGCCTTCTCCCCATATCCTTTGAATCCACTAGCCCCTAGAGCTCCATCTAACTCTCTCTTAAATCCATCCAGTGATTTGGCTTCCACTGCCCTCTGTGGCAGATAATTACACAAATTCACAACTCTCTGGGTGAAAAAGTTTTTTCTCACCTCAGTTTTAAATGGCCTCCCCTTTATTCTAAGACTGTGGCCCTGGCTCTCGACTCGCCCAACATTGGGGACATTTTTCCTGCATCTTGCTTGTCCAGTCCTTTTATAATTGTATATGTTTCTATAAGACCCCCTCTCATTCTTCTAAACTCCAGTGAATACAGTCTTTTCAATCTTTCCTCATATGTCAGTCCCGCCATCCCAGGGATCAATCTCGTGAACCTACGCTGCACTGCCTCAATTACAAGGATGTCCTTCCTCAAATTAGGAGATCAAAAGTGTACACAATACTCCAGACGTGGCCTTACCAGGGCCCTGTACAACCGCAGAAGAACCTCTTTAATCCTATACTAAAAACCTCTCGTTATGAAGGCCAACATGCCATCAGCTTTCTTCACTGCCCGCTGTACATGCATGCCAATTTTCAGTGAGTGGTGTACAAGGACACCCAGGTCTCGCTACACCTCACCCTTACCTAACCTAACTCCATTGAGATAATAATCTGCCTCCTTGTTTCAGCCGCCAAAGTGCACAACCTCACATTTATCTATAATACACTGCTGTCCACTCACTCAACCTGACCAGGTCACCCTGCAACCTCCCAACATCCTCTTCACAGTTTGCACTGCCACTCAGCTTTGTGTCATCCTCAAACTTGCTATTGTTGCTTCTAATTCCCTCTTTCAAATCATTAATATATGTGGTTTTAGTCACTAATTTTAGTCACCAATCTCCCGTGCGGGACCTTATGAAAGGTTTTCTGAAAGTCTAGATACAATACATCCACGGGCTCCCCTTAATCCATTTTACTTGTCAAGTCCCTTTCATAAATCCATGCTGACTTGGACTTATCCTTTTACTGCTATCCAAATGCACCGTTATTACCTCTTAAATAATTGACTCCAGCATCTTTCCCACCATCGAAGTCAGGCTAACTGGTCTGTAATTCCCCGTTTTCTCCCTCGCTCCTTTCTTGAAAAGTGGGATAACATTAGCTATCCTCCAATCCACAGGAACTAATCCTGAATCTATTCAACATTGACAAATGATCACCATTATTCCTAGAGCCACCTCCCTGAGGACCCTGGGATGCAGACCATCAGGCCCAGGGGATTTATCATCCTTCAGTCCCATTAGTCTACCCAATACTATTTCTCGCCTAGTGAAAATTTATTTCAGTTCCTCTAACCCCCTAGATCCTCTGTCCTCCAATACATCTGGGAGGTTGTTTGTGTCTTCCTTAGTGAAGACAGATCCGAAGTTCATCGTGTTACGTCTTTATATTTTTTCGTATTTGTAGATCATAAATGAGAATGAAAAGTGCTTCCTAAAACAACAACTCGATCATTAAGTTTGCGATGTTATCACTATTGTCCGTTATTCCGATCAGAATGATGAAACGGAGTACAGGCAAAGTATCGGAAACGTTGTATCAAGGAGTTGGAACATCTACCTCGCCCTTAACCTCCATATGTCGAAACAGTTGCATGTGGACCAAAGGAAGCGCAGAGGGGATAACACAGTTCCATTTCATTTCTAGATATGGTCAACTGTTTCCTGTTCTGTGACATCAATATCGCCGGCAAACCAGCGATGGTGAACCACTGGAACATGGCTTGCATTTACTTCAATCCAGTCCAACTTGTTGATGCATAGCAGCGGAAAGGCTGGGGAAACCGCCAAGGATGCCTGCCACCCAGACAATTCCCGTGTCTCTCTTGTACCTTCTGGGCGAAATATCTGAGCTTGAACGTCGATACTTAAGCAAATATTTATCTCCCTTGCTGTCAGTTTCCCGAACCAATCGCCCATTTCACAGCCCTGTCAAAGCGGCAGTGTCGAGTGATCCTATTCTTAAATCATTCAGTTATCCCGTTTTGTTATTCATGTGTTTTTGCGCTTCTTCAAACTTAATTACAATATTACGATATCTCAGTTGTACTTTCGGTACCTCAATTTCATTGCATCAACTATTACCTTATGCATGCGTATGAATTACACGAATTTTCTTGCGCCCAGCTTTTTATCAGAAGGACGAATATGAACCTAAGATATTTAAAGAAATGATCAAAGTCTACCATGTGGACCCCGTGCAACCATGATATTTTGTTCCCCTCTCGGACACATGGAGTTTCACCGGACATACAAGACACTTAGACAATATATTGCATAGAATATCCACATTGCTTTGAAAACCAGAAAATATTTATAAATACCTTTATATATTGCAAGGAACCAGAGACCAGATCCATTTTCAGCATGGAGTCTTGTTTGACATTAGATTGCTGATTCGATGAACAGTCATACTTTTTCCAAGTCAACATCAAACCCGAATCGTTACAAACATCCTCGGTTTTGAAAAAGAGCGATTATTTTAGCTGTGGAGATGAAAGTTAATTTTACACAAACACACATACACAGACACATACACAGACACACACACACACACACACACACACACACACACACACACACACACACACACACACACACACACACACACACACACACACACACACACACACACACACAGGTATACAGTATATTTACCTGTCAAAGTAAAGTCCCGTGGATTACAATTGAAGCAAATTACATATATTTAACACGTTATCTCTCGTTCCTAATGAAATCTTCTTTCTTCGTTCACAGCAAATTTGTCGGCAATTATTGTCCTGTCATCCCGAAAGTGCGGCCTCTCAGGATGCGTCAGGCAATATTTGATATCAATGGCAGTAGCAGACCTAATGGCTTTCATCGACATTCTGTATGAGATCAAAGAGACATATTTTCCACATTCATTCTTCAATTATACCCCTATTTGCAGACTGCATCTCACACTCGTTTATATTTCGCTTGATTGTTCTGTTTGGCTAACTGTCTCTTTTACATTTGATCGATTTGTTGCGATTTGTTATCAGTCGTTACGTACAAAATATTGTACCACGATGACTGCATTGAAGGTTATAACTGCAGTGATTTTGTTCAGCATCTTGGAAAATATTCCAATCTACTTTGCCTTTGAACCGCGGGAAATAATTAATAATGTGCCCTGGTACTGTTCTGTGAAATCAAGCTTCTACACTTCACCCAACTGGATCGCGTTTTTATGGCTTGAAATTGTCTTGACCCCATTTGCACCATTTGTGTTGATCCTTCTGTTTAACTCCTTAACCATATACCATATTATCCTGGCCAACAGAGTCAGGAGCAAGTTCAGAGGCGAAAACAAAGAGAGATGCCAGCCTGACCATGAGGCTGAGAGCAGGAAGAAATCGATCATTTTACTCGTTGCAATATCTGGTAACTTTATTTTATTATGGATGGTTAACCTCGTGTGCTTCATCTGTGTACAATTCACAGATACATTTTTTTTGGAAACAGATGACAACAACTCATTCCCCATTGCGGAAAAAAGTGGCTATATGCTAAGGTACTTGAGTACTTGCACAAACACTTTCATTTATGCAGTTTCTCAGAGACACTTCAGAGAGGAATTGAAGCATGTCATTTCACGTCCCCTTGTGGTCATTGCAAATATTTTCAAACGCTGGAGGCATGTTTAGCACGAAACAAATTTTACAGTTTAAATGTAAGTTATTCTTTTGAGAGACAGACATAAAATTTGTAAAGTGCAATGCCGTTTGTCGTGATATCAATTTCCACTATTTGTAGGGATTTATATATTTCCCGTTCAGTCATTAGGAAGCTGTAAGAAAACAAAGCGATGTTTTCCAAAATCTGATAAAGTCATAGATTTGTATATTTGCTTGATTTCGCTGAACCCGTTTGTAACACAACTATGCGTCAATTCCAGTGCCTTTGATTGGGACCAGAAAATGATTAAATTCACAATAGTGTGGTATGTTGGAAAGCGAGCTGGATAGACCATTAATGAATAGAACTTGTGTAGCCTATCGGATGTCAAGGGCGTGGAAAATATAAATGATGTTAGTTTACACTGAGGTGATGTGGACCCATTAATCTCACGATTTCTCTGGCGGATAAGAAAAATAACATGATTTGGGGAAGGGGAGGCGGAAGAAAATGCATTGCTAACATCTGAGCTGGAAACTATTCTTGTAGCAATGCACAGGTATAATATAATAGTTGCAACACTCAGCCTGTCAGGTAGCATGCATGGTGGGAGAAACCAGAGTTAATGTGTGTCAATGAACTATTATCGTGCTTGACTATGCAATGTCAATGTGGAAAACCTCGGAAGTTGCCGAATACTCTTCGCTGAACGACATTCAATGCCAGACTCCAAGTACCGTGTTGCAAGCGGATGTGAATGTGGAACAGATAGCTGAGCGTTCAGAGCCACTCTCTGGAACTTTGATCTGAAAATAAAAGTAAACAGTTCAGTATTTCCGTGTGTGTGTGTGTGTATGTGTGTGTGTGTTTGTGTTTTGTGTGTGTGTGGGGGGGGGGGGTATGTGTGTTTATTCCTTCTGCGGCGCAGATCACGTTTTGAACGATAAACATAAGGCGCTAATCTGGAAATATGAAAATTCCTGCTCGGGCAAGGAGGTATATTGTGTTTAACTAAATGTTGGAACGGCATCCGGTAAAAACCAAATGTCATATCCGGCGTGCTTACGTGGAGCATGACTGAGAGAAACGAGGGAATATGACTATTTGGTGTGGATCGAATGATGAAACATACACACTGAATATAGAGGGGAATAAAATATTTGACTGATAATGTTAGCTGAACATCCGTTTGATGTGAACCTGATAGTGTGGAGGGATTTGTGAGTAAATAAAAACACACCATACTCCAGCATCAAGTTGAAGAAAGTAGGTGAATGTAGAAATGAGAGAAATTGAATAGGCATTTTTTTGAGACCATTGCGATATGGACTAATAAAGAAATAGTGAAGAAAAAATGAAGTACTCTGGATAGAATGCCACGGAATCTTTCATTATCAAAACGAATAAGTTGAGCAAATAGGGCAATGGCATGCCGTTATAACAGGAAGTTGACAATGGGTGTAGGCAAGATAACCTTTGTGGTCTACGGGTGTACATATTATTATATAATATCTTTATGATGATACTTGCTGCTGATTTTGTCTGGCTCTCCAAATATTTCAGGCATTTACTTTAAATGTTTACGGCCTTCGGGCATATTCCGGTAACATCCCGCCATCCAGCTTTCGTTGATAAAACACTTATTCATCTCAGCACTCTTCTCCGCCTGTGTACATCTCCAACTAGATCAACCGTGATTATCAAGCCTTCACCGCCTTTACTAACCGACACCCACAACATGTCCGTCCATCAGTCTTCCTAGCCCTCGCCTAACCTCACCTCTCCCACGTTTAAGAGACTAATCTTTCAGTTCACAATGAAGTAAGGATATATTCTAATGTCACTCCACTCACTTTCTCTGACTCCGGCAGCTGCACCTTTCTGTGTCTCCCGTCAGATTAACGACCTTCCGGCCTCCTGCGCCCAAGTCGAATTTGAATCAAATCCATCCATCCATTAATCTTCCGTGGATCCCATTTTCTGTGTGCGCCAATCATGAGAGATTTTCTCAATCGCCTTGCAAAGTGCATATCGACGATACTCGCTATCCTACTCGCCTCAATCATCTTGGTCACCTCATCAAAAAAGACAATCCACTTTGTAAGATATGACCCTTCACGCACGGATCCATCACTCCAAATAACCTGGGCTATGCCTGGCACAACTATCCCCTGTCTTGGTCTCTCTGCCTTCATCACAGGGGACAGACTATCGAATGACGTTTGGTACAAGACTACCCGTAGTTATAAGGACACACTTCCTCACATTCAGCCTCTTCCAACTAGTGATTTCTCAAGTCTACACCACATCTGTCCCCAATACGATGATTATACAATGCAATCCGAGATCTCTTCGTTCCTCATTTAACGTGGTTTCCTCGCAGCGATCATAGATGGATCCTTCCCCTGGGTCTCTCCTGTCTCCCGTAGCTCTGCTCTCACTCAGTCTACCCAGACGGAACAAGGATAGAGTTCCCCAGGTAAACTTCACCCCCAGCAGTCTGCGAATCTAACATAACATCCTTTGATATTTCCGACACCCCCAACGTGAACCCATCACGAGCCACATCTTCGCATCTCAATCCGTTTCCGCCTTCCAAAAAGATCGCTCTCCATGTAACTGATTGTTTCACCCAACGTTTTCCGCCCAGACCATCCCCTCCCCAGGTATTTCCCCTACAACCGCAGGAGAAGGACCATGTAACGCTCTACATCCTCTCTCGCCTCCATGCAATGAAACCAGCAGTACTTCCATGTGAGACAGGATCAGTCAAAGTCAGCATGGATTTATGAAGGCAAAATCAAGCTTGACTGATCTTCTGGAATTTTGTGAAGATGTAGCAAGTACAATGTATAAGGGAGAGCCAGTGGATGTTGTGTGTCTGGACTTCAAAGAGCCTTTGACAAAGTCCCACACAAGAGATTAGTGTGCAAAATTAGAGCACATACATTGAGGGTAAGATATTCGCATGGACAAAGAATTGGTTGGCAGACAGGAAGCAAAGAGTAGGAATTAACAGATCCTTTTCAGAATGGCAGGCGGTGACCAGTGAGGTGCCGCAAGACTCAGTACTGGGACCCCAGTTAATTACGATATATATTAACGATTTAGACGAGGGAATTAAATGGAATATTAGACCGCCGGTCGAACATCGAAAATGCGTCTAGATTTTAACTTTCGTGACCCATCTCTGGTATCTACTTGAAATTTGGCACAGATTTATATTAAAAATCATAACTCGTTAGTGCAAACGGTTGAACACTAATGTATTAAGATAATTAGAAAAGGAGAAAGAGCAAAAGTTAACATTATAGATGTAACGATCTGTCTGGGTGGACACCAGCCAGCCTGTGAAAATAATTCCTTCTGTTTATGAGTTGATTTACCCTGTCCCTTTCGTTCTGTCGTTTCCATTCGAGACCCTTCTTCAGACCCGCTGGGTTGCTCCAGCATTTTGTGTCGACCTTCGATTTAAACTAGCATCTGCAGTTCTTTCCTCAATAGCCAACAGTGCTGAGCTATGACTGAAAGATCATTATTCTACTTCTCACAACTTACATCCTCAACGGGTTACAGTACTTTTAATGTTACAGTACTTTTTAATAAACAGCTTTGCCTTACACCAGTTATCTGGAGCACGACTCACTCGACCCGTGTAACATACATTGCAACAATTCTCCTCACTAAAATGAGAACGATCCGTTTAAGACATGTTTGTGGTTTGCCTCACTCTTTAGTTTAAAATTTTTTTGTAAATCTTACTCATAGTATTTTGCTAATGTTGACAGATTTCAGTAGCATACACGTAGTCCACGAATGAAGAGACGTCGCAGGATACAACCTGACTCAAGAGAGGATGCAGGATATATATTATTTTCAGACTGCTAAAAAAACTAAACTATAGGCACCAATAACACTTCTGTGAATTTAATTTGGGAAATTACGAAAAGCCAAGAAATTGGAAATTAGACGATTCACGTTTTTTGTCTGTGTCTTCTGTCTACGATTCCTCCAGTGAACCCCAATGATTTACATTGGCGGCGTTCCAAAATGCTAATTAATTCATCATATTCGGCGAAAATTGACTTTCCAGAAGTGTTTTCTTTACTATTCGAATTATGTACAATAATAAATGCAATTAAGACATAACTGGCATCTTATGTGTTTAATTACTCCTAACCTGTGCTTTCAACCCTCGTTAAAACTGTTTTCATTCATTGTGAAGCAATCGGCTGGTGAATGGTTAATAAGCGAATGTTTAATAAAGTGTAACTATTGCACTTAGCTGGACGATCGTTAGAAATCGCAACCGATACCGTAGAAGTTACCGTAGTAGATACATGAAGAAGAGGGGGAAAACACGATACTACTACATCTTATTTCGTGTTATTACGAACTAAGTACAATGACCTTGCGATGGGTTTCGACGACATGCATTGCACAGAGGACAAAAGAACCTTCCTCGGAATCCACCGTCACACGAGCATCAGACGAAATACTATCCGCCATGATCCCAGTGGGCTCCCTGCCCAGCTAACCTGAAACAAAGCGCGTGATTGGCCAATTGGCGTCCGAGTCAATGTCAAACGTGCTTTGATTGGACAATCACAACTCGGAAAATTGACTCGATTTTGGAGGGTTTTTCCATATTTTAAAAATATTTACAGGTTTTGTTCTTGACAAGTTTCACACATAATTTCTATAATATTTTTACACACTTTTTTTATAAATAAAGGTAGATATGGGATGTGGGTCACGACATGGAATGAAAAGGCACCTCGGCCCATGGTCTACAGGGGCCTTTTCTCCCCCTACCTTCGTTCAGACGGTACAGAAGCTCGAAAGCGCGCACCAACAGACTCATGAACTCCCCCCCGGAACGGTCATTCCACAAGCTTGGGTACTGTCCCATTCACCTCTACCCCATTGCAGACATTGGACTTGTCTCTGGAACTGGTGCGCGACAATGCTGGGAACTATATGCTGCAATGTTTGCTCTACACTTCAACTTGACTTGAATATATGTAGTGTTACGTTACTGATCTGACACACAGCTATTCACTGTACCTCGATACACGCGACAAAATGTATCTAAACCTACTACCACTGATGTTCCTTATTTACCCCTCTACCTTCCCCCCACCTGTATCCACCTATCACTTGCCAGACTTTGTCCAGCCCCCACCTCTCTTCCAGCTTTCAACCCCCGTTATAATCAGACTGAAGAAGGGCCGCGACCCAAAATGTCACCTGCCCATGTTCGCCAGAGATGCTGCCTGAGCCGCTGAGCGTTTGTTTGTAAAGCCGCCTCTGCAGTTCCTCATTTCGGATGTGCAGGAGGAAACAGTAGATGCTGGTTTAAACTGAAAATAGACACAAAATGCTGGAGTAACTCAGCGGCTCAGGCAGCATCTCTGGAGAGATGGGTGAGGTTTCGGGTCGAAACCAGTCTTCAGACTGAGCGTCAGCGGAGAGGGGAAACTGGAAGTATGAAAAGGTACAAAACAAACCAGAACACGCACAGATGACCAACGGAAGGTGGAGCCCACAATGGTCCATTGTTGGCTGTGGAAGAGGTGATAACGAAGAGATACAAACAATGAAACCAGCAGGATGACTAAGGTGCGGGGGGAGCGGGGGGGGGGGGGGGGGCTTGTCGGAGTGAAACCACATGCAAATTAGAGGAACAGCAGCTCAAGTTGTGCTTCGGAAGCTGACAACCCAGGGGCATGAGCATTGATTTCTCTAATTACAAGTAACCCCTGCGTTCCCTCTCTCTCTGTCCCTCCCCACCCCAGTCATCCCGCTGGTTTCACTGTTTGTATCCCCTGGTTATCACCTCATCCACAGCGAACAGTGAACCTTGTGGTCATCTAGTTTCCCTCTCCACTGACTCTCGGACTGAAGAAGGGTCCCGATCCGTAACGCCACCCATTCCTTCTCTCCAGAGATGCTGCCTGGTTTCTGATGCACAGACGAGCCCTGGTCTGCCTCATGTAAGGCGCAGCGCTGCTCCGGCCCACCCGTCCCCCCGGCCCTAGGGAACGAGCCGGCTTACCTTGAGCACGGCGGCGTCAGGTTGCTTGGGGTGGGCGAAGGTGACGTTGTAGAACTGGATGCGAGCGCCCAGTGTCGCTGGGGCCAGGGTTCCCTGAAGGGCCAGGGCGTGTTGGCGGTCCATGAACATAAACACCTTCTCCCAGGCCCCGACCGCCTTCTTCACCTGAGGGTAGACATGGAGCAGGGCCTGGCGGGGCACACGGCACACCTCAGTGTCACGTCCCTCTCCCAGACGCAGACGCCCCTATTCCAGACAATAGACAATAGACAATATGTGCAGGAGTAGGCCATTCGGCCCTTCGAGCCAGCACCGCCATTCAATGTGATCATGGCTGATCATTCTCAATCAGTACCCCGTTCCTGCCTTCTCCCCATACCCCCTGACTCCGCTATCCTTAAGAGCTCTATCTAGCTCTCTCTTGAATGCATTCAGAGAATTGGCCTCCACTGCCTTCTGAGGCAGAGAATTCCACAGATTCACAACTCTCTGACTGAAAAAGTTTTTCCTCATCTCAGTACTAAATGGCAGACGCAGACGCCGCTCCCCAGATGCCCCTCTCCAGACGCGCCTGCCCAGACGCCCCTCCCCCAGACGCCCGCCCCCCAGACGCCGACGCCCCTTCCACGCTCAACAGCCGAGGACAGGGCCACGAAGCGGCCACGAGGAGGAAGCGTCTGAGATGCGGCCGCAGACAGGACAGCAGTCTGGAGACGAGGCGGTGGCGCGCGTCTGGCCCGGTGTCTGAGCCCCCGTCTGGGGCAGGAAGCGGTGGGCCACCACCAGCCCCAGGGCGGTGACCGGGTAGGCGAGGGGCAGGCGGGTGGTGAGGGGGGCGTGCAGGATCTCGGTGTGGGTGGAGCCCGCGGCCAGTGCCAGGCTGGCGTAGGTGGGTAGCAGCAGGCAGCAGGTGGCCAGTGCCGGCCACGGCTCGGCTAGGCGTCGGGCGCGCAGACGGACCAGCGGCCGCAGGCAGACGGACAGCGCAGCCGGCGGCCCCACCCCCCACAGCCAGAGCTGCACCAGCGGCCCCACCCCCCACAGCCGCAGCGCCCGGCTCACCACCCAACTGCCCGTCACGTCCAACTTGGCCAGTGGCAGCAGCAACACTGGCAACGCCATCCTCCCTACAACACTGGCAGCGCATCACTGGCAGTGCCCAGACTCCCTCCACAGCCCCATCAACACTCTGCCCACCCCCCACTCCCACTCCCCCGGCCCGCCATTCCCATCCATTTATGCACAGGGCAGGTTCACATGGATGTGGGCCGCGCGTGAATTGGAATAGTTTCCTTTTGGAACAACAAATAAAGAGCTGGAGGAGCCAGCGGAGCAGGGACCCCCCCACTCCCCCCCACCCCACCCCCCCCTTCCACCAGATGCCCCTCTGTGATGAACAACATGGAGGAGACACATGGAACTGCAGGTGTCGGAATCTTCAGCAAAACACAAAGTGCTGGAGGAACGCAACGTATCAGGCTGCAACGGGGGATGGAATGGATAGGCGACGCTTTGGGTCGGGACCCTTCTTCAGACATCAGTCTTTCAGGCTTCACATCCAGAGAGGGTGAGGAGGAGGGGGGGGGGGGCGGAGGAGAGGAGGATGGGAAGGAAGGGGCAGAGCAGGGGGGGGTGCAGGCAAGGGGAACGGAATGGGGGGTGGAGAGGGCAAGGGATTAGAGCAAGTAAGGGGACGGAGAAGGAGAGGGGATGTAGCGGTGGGGGCAGAGCGTAGGGGGGCAGGGGGAAGAGGGTAGGGGAAGGGGAAGAGCTTAAGAGGAAGGCTGGGGAGGGGAGAACGGGACGGAGGAATGGGGCGAAGGATAGGGCAGAGTGGGGAGGGAAGGAAGGAGGGGAGGCAGAGGAGGGGGTGGGGTAAGGGGCATGGAGGGGGGGGGGTGTGCCCGGCCTCTGGGTCATATTCAGAGCAGCACCCTCAGTACCCCAGCCGCCAACCCCACAACTCGCACTCTCTACCCCCAACGCCCTCTCCCACCCTCACCCCCCCCCTACAGCTCCTTCTCCCCTCCCCCTCCCCTCCCCCACTCTCTCTCCAACACCCTCTCACCCCGCAACTCCCTCTCCTCACCCCTCCCCTGCGGCTCCCTTTCCCCCTCTAACTCCCACTCCCCTCCTCAAACCCCAGCAACACCCTCTGCTCACCCCACTCCCCCGCAAATCCCTCTCCTCACCCCCCCCCCGCAGTTCCCTCTCCCCCTCTAACCCCCTCTCCCTACGTCACCATCTACCCCAACCTCCTCAACACCACCCCCTCACCACCTCCCTCCCCCAACTCCATCCACTCACAGCCCGACCAACTCCCTCTCCCCCCCTCTAACTCCCCCCCTACCTCACCATCAACACCCGCCAACCCCCTCAATACCAGCCCCTTCACCAACTCCCTCCCCACCCGCTCCCATCCAAGTCCCTCTCCTCACCTACAAACCCCCCCGTTATTCCCTCACAATTCCCTCCCCTCTCCCTTCCTTACTCCCTCTTAACTCGCCCCCCCCGACACGTTTAACTCCACCCTCTTCGCAGTTGCTTCCTATTCTCCCCTCCCCATGCTCGCCGCCTCCTCTCCCTCCGTCTCTCCCCGACCTGCCGTGGGGTGGCAGAGGAAAGAGGGAGCGGGCGTGGAGGGAGGGGGAAGAGGAAAATGGAGCGAGGGGGAAAGGAAGGTGGGGAGAGGAAGGTGGAGAGAAGGGTGAGGAAGAGGAAGGTGGAGGGGGAGATGGGGAAGAGGAGGGGGAGGGGGAAAGGAGGAGGGAGGGGAGAGGGAGGAGGAGGGAGGGAGAAGGGAGGGGGAGAGGAGGGGGGTTGAGGGGGACGGGGCAGAACGAGGGGGAGAGGAAAGGGTGGAAAGAGGAAGGGGAGAGGCAGAGAGGAGGGGAGAGGGGATGAGAAGAGAGGAGATGTAGAGGAGGGGGAGATGAGACGAAGAGGGGAGAGGAGGAGGAGGGGAGGACAATGGATTGGTGAGAGGGAGAGGTAAGGTGCAGTAGAGCGATGGCGGTGTGTTGTGGAGTGGGGATGGATGCGTGGAGGTGTGTTATGGAGTGAGGAGTGAGGGGTGGGGCTGTATTGGAGTGGGGAGAGATGCGTGGAAATGTGTTGTGGTGTGGGGAGTGAGGGGTGGGGTGTGTACTGGAGTGGGGAGAGATGCGTGGAGATGTGTTGTGGTGTGGGGAGTGAGGGGTGTGGTGTGTTATTGAGTGGGGGGGAGGGGTGGAGATGGAGGGGATGATTAATGTTGGAGGGGGTATATCGTCAATGATGTGGGGCAGTGAGACTGGTGACTCCAGGGCAAGTAGACCAGTACATCGTAGGGGTCGGCATGGCCGTGGGGGAGAGGTTACGGTAACGCCCGTGACCCGTGACCGGGAGTCATGTATGACCAGTTCACTGGAGATCTTTGTGCCAGTGAGCCGCTGTGTGTTAGACACAGGGACCCTAACGCTACCTCTACCACGCATCACCAGCACCCACCTCTTGCACCACCGTGGACTTGATTTCCTTTTCTAATTGTACTTCTGCCCAGTCTTCCTTCTTTTGTAATGTTCAGTGTAGTTTATGTATAAGTTTATGTATAAGTGGGTTTAGTGCCGTGTCTGAGTCACTGTGCCTATGCGCTGCATCAAGCAATGCCATTGTACTTGTACCTCTCCGTACAACCCCCCCCCCCTTACCCACACCTCTGCCCCCGTCCCCCAGTTACACACTCTCCGGCAGCGACAATAACCTTTAACACCTTCAACTTGGATATGCCGTGGTTTATTATTTGGTTTCCTAAAGGCCCCAAGAGTCATCGGGAACGTTTCTCCAGAACCTTTCTCCATCGGGTGGCGCAGCGGTTGTGTTGCTGCCTGACAGAGCCAGAGACCCGGATTGAATCCTAACTACAGGTGCTGTCTGTGCGGAGTTTGTACGTTCTCCCCGTGAACTAATTGGATTTGCTCCGGGACCTCCAGTTTCCTCCCACACTCCACAAATGTATAGGTTTGTCGGTTATTTGGCTTGTTATAAGTGTAATTTATCCCCAGTGTGTGTAGGATCGTGTTAGCGTGCGGGGACAACTGGTCGGTGCGGATTTGGTGGGCCGAAGGGCCTGTTTCAGCACTCTAAACTAAACTAAACTAAACTAAACTCAACCAAAACCCAATGGCTTTAGGGCAGGGATAAGCGGTGAGAGGGGATGAGGTTCTTCAACCAATCTACACAACCCAGACATTATCTCAGTCATGCAACTCGACAGCCGTGTCTTCGCTACCATGGGCTTGGTTTATTTTATTAATTATGTTTTTGAACTAATATCTTGTTATTTTTTCTTTCAGAAATATTATAATTAGTGTACAATGTGTTTTTGTGTGTTGTCTTTGTCGATGTGTAAATGTGCAAGGTTTCCCTCTCCCACCATCGCTCCTCCTACCCCAGCCTGTCCTCCACCACTACCCCCAACATTCACCGTCCCTCCCCTCTCCCACCACCCCACACCTGCCGCACCCTGTCTACCACTACCCCCCCTTCACCGTCCCTCCCCTCTTCCACCACCCCACACCTGCCGCACCCTGTCTACCACTACCCCCCCCCTCACCCCCTCCCCTCTCTCACAATCGCTCCTCCTACCCCAGCCTGTCCTCTACCACTTCACCGTCCCTCTCCCCTCTTCCACCATCCCACACCTGCCCCAGCCTGTCCTCTACCACTACCCACCTCACCCCTCCCCTCTTCCACCACCCACACCTGCCCCAGCCTGTCTACCACTACCCCCCACATTCACCGTCCCTCCCCTCTTCCACCACCCCACACCTGCCCCAGCCTGCCTCTACCACTTCACCGTCCCTCCCCTCTTCCACCACCCACACCTGCCCCAGCCTGCCTACCACTACCCCCTCACCCCCTCCACTCTCCCACCACCCATATATTCAAGATGGCCGCGCCGTTGTGTTTGGCTGCCTGTCGTCGCTCACCTGGAGATCGTAGTGTTCTTCGAGCCACTTTGGTTTACGACCGCCGAACCCTCCTGTTGATCCGAACCTCCGTCGTCGACTTCTTCAGTCCAGGTCCCGGACAAAGTTTCTTCCAGCGATCGCTCCTCAATCAACTCCCGGTAGATGTGCGGGCCCAGCCTTACATCCACCGCCGCACGCACCGCGCTAGGAGGCGGGGTAAACGCGCGGGAACATTCGAAAATTTAAAAAACCTCGCCCGCCTTCATCCAACATCGGCCTACCTCGCCCAGCGCTGCGAAGTCGGACCTGGTCGACCTTACCGCTCCATCCACCGGCGCTCCCTCGAGCTCAGGTATGCCGCTCTTCGACCGATCATCCCGGTCCCTGGACTGCCGGCCCGCAGGCTCCCAGCAAGGCCATCTGTGAAGCGCAGCGGCGTGGTCTCCCTGAACCTCCGCCCGCTGGCGTGGGAGCCGCTACCAGACCGAAGCTTACCTGCTGTCCCTGCTGTCCCTGCTAAAGTGGCCCTGATCAACGCAAGATCCCTACAGAACAAGACCTTCATCCTCAACGACTTCTTCACCACCCGTGGATTGGACTTCTTACTGCTCACAGAATCCTGGCTTAACCCTGGTGAGCTTGCTCCACTCGTGGAACTCTGTCCTGATGACTGTAACTTTTTCACCTCGCCTAGGCTCTCCGGACGCGGTGGGGGCTTAGCCACTGTGTTTAAGAAACATTCCAACTGCCGCCTCCTGAACGCTGATCATTTCTCCAGTTTCGAGGTGCAACTAATTAAAGTAGGCCTAGCCTATCCCCTCTTAATTGTTCTTGTGTATCGCCCACCAAAAATGCATAAGGACTTCATCACCCAATTTGCTGACCTGATTTCTAGCATTTTGCCCAAATTTGACCGGATCATGATTCTTGGTGACTTTAATATTCATGTTTGCTGTCCCACTAAGCCTCTTGTGAGTGAATTTATGCACCTGGTTGAGTCCTTCAATCTGACTCTTCACACCACGGGACCCACTCACAAGTTAGGCCATACTCTCGACCTAGTGTTATCGTCCGGATTCCCAATCAACAACATTGAAACTACTGAAGCCTGTCTATCGGACCACAGCGCTCTCATTTTTGACGTATCTCTGCCTTTATCTCCCGCAAAATCTCATCTCCCTGTTCGCTACTCCCGCGACATAAATTCATTGACTGCCAGTAAATTCTCCGAGGCTCTCACAGCTGCCCCCAACATCTACACTATTGAGGCCTCTCCCCCCCATCTCAGCACTGAAGTTCTCGCCTCTTTATTTAATATCACTTGCTCTTCCGTCCTGGATTCTATCGCTCCCCTTAAAATGAAAAAGCCTAAGCCCAAAGGTCGGCCGTGGCTCAATGACACCACCAAAGCCCTAAGAAGGGAGTGCAGAAAATCAGAAAGGAGGTGGAAATGTGACAAGCTTCAAATTTCCTTCGAAATTCTGAGAAACAATCTTCTCAAATACCAGGAAGCAGTAAAGTCTGCTAGAGCACAATACTTCTCCGACCTTATTTCCAAAAACTCTCATAACTCCAAGGTCCTATTTAGAACAATTACCTCTGTCATATGTCCCGCCCCCAGTACCTGCTAAGTGCGAAGAATTCGCTAAATTTTTCACCAACAAAGTTGAGAACATTAGAATGAACATTTCCCCTCCCACCCGTCACCTAGCTGTCTCACTAGTCTGTTCACCTAAATTGGACTGCTTCCAACCCGTCACTCTATCCTCCCTTGCAAAGCTTGTCTCCGCTATGAAACATGCAACCTGCCCCCTTGATCCTGCCCCCACTGCCCTTCTGAAGGATGTCATTGCAATAGCCGGTCCCAGCATCCTCTCTATTATCAACAGTTATCTGGCCACTGGCACTGTTCCAACCAGTTTCAAGCACGCGGTGGTCCAGCCCCTACTGAAAAAACCTAACCTAGACCCCACCTTGCCTAGCAACTACAGACCCATTTCCAAACTGCCATTCCTGTCAAAAGTCCTTGAAAAGGCAATTCTAAACCAATTAGTGCCCTACCTGCACCAATACACCATCCTGGAAAGCTTCCAGTCAGGTTTCAGAGCCCACCACAGCACAGAGTCTGCCTTGTTGAAGGTACACAACGACCTGCTTCTCGCCATCGACACCGGCGACTGTGCAATCCTGCTCCTTCTCGACCTCAGCGCAGCGTTCGATACAGTGGACCACACCATCCTTATTGACCGTCTCCGGTACGCGGTTGGCATTGATGGCACTGCCCTGAGCTGGTTCGCTTCGTACCACAAAGATAGGAGTTTCGCCATCAACATAGGCAGTTATTCCTCTGCTCCAGCTAGCCTCTCCTGCGGAGTTCCACAAGGCTCCATCCTAGGCCCCATTCTCTTCTCTCTATACATGCTCCCCCTTGGCCAAATCATTCAAAGGCACGGCATTTCTTTCCACTGCTATGCCGATGACACTCAGCTTTAGCTCCCCCTGAAACCCAACAACCAGTCAAATTTAAACTGCCTCTTACACAGCCTTGAGGACATAAAATGTTGGATGGCACAGAACTTCCTCCAATTAAATGAGAGCAAGTCTGAGGTCATCCTATTCGGCCCCCTCCGACTCCATCAAATCGATAACAGGCAGTCTTGGAAGTCTATCCTGCCTAGTCAAACCGCATGTCAAAAACCTCGGCATGATATTTGACCCTGCATTAAAATTTGATAAGCAAGTCAACGCTGTGGTAAAAGCCAGCTTCTTCCAACTTCGAACCATAGCTAAAATCAAACCTTTCCTCCAATTCGACGACACAGAAAAAATCATTCACGCTTTCATTTCCTCCCGCCTAGACTACTGCAACTCCCTATACACTGGGATCAGCCAATCTTCCCTGTCCCGCCTGCAACTGGTCCAAAACGCCGCAGCGAGACTCCTGACGGGTTCCCGTAAAAGGGACCACATCACCCCGATTCTGGCCTCTCTCCACTGGCTCCCTGTACGGTACAGAATCAACTTCAAGCTCCTCCTATTCACGTATAAAGCCCTACATGAACATCCCCCCCCCCCCCACATCAAAATCTTCTAACCCCCCTCTCTAACTCCAGGTCCCTCAGGTCGGCCGACTTGGGGCTACTCACTATCCCGCGGTCTAGGCTTAAGCTCAGGGGTGACCGCGCTTTTGCGGTTGCAGCTCCTAGACTGTGGAACAGCATCCCTCTCCCCATCAGAACTGCCCCCTCCATCGACTCCTTTAAGTCCAGGCTCAAAACCTATTTCTACTCCCTAGCGTTTGAGGCTCATTGAGGAGGCGCTGTGAACTGTTTGCGTGCTACTGTATGTTTCATTTTTTTCCTTAGTGCCTAATCAGATGTACAACACTTTGGTCAACGTGGGTTGTTTTTAAATGTGCTATACAAATAAAATTGACTTGACTTGACTTGAGTGGATATGGAATTATCACAACATAGAACAAATTTGAACCAGTGATCGATGGTCATCGTAGACTCCGTGGCTAAAGGACCTGTTTCCAGGCTGCGCCTTTTAATGAACTTTTAACATTGTGTTCAGCAAGCTGACGATCAGGCATATTATATTGGCTAACAGTGTCAGAAGAAAACTAAGGGAAAGCAACAACGTCAAGAGGCAGTCTGATCAAGAGATTGAAACCCGAAGGAAATCAATAATATTACTGCTGGCAATATCTGGCAGTTTCATTCTGTTATGGGTGGTCAATTTTGCCTGCTCCATCTCTCTGCATTTTACAGATAATTAATAAATGAAAGCTAAGGATAATGATGTTTTCAGTATTGCAGAAGACATTGGATACAAGCTAAGATTTTTAAGTACTTGCACAAACGCCTTAATTTATGCTGCCTCGCAAAGAACCTTCTGAGAGGAATTGAAAAATATGATGAAACCATATATTCATCCGCTTTCAACCATATATTCCAATAAATTATCTGGCTTTCGGCACTAATTAATCACCCCTGCGATAAATAAGTATTTGTTACATATTTGCTATGCAAACACATATATCCCATAATGCGCGATCCCGAAGGCACACTCTCTTTCCACAAAGCGGAGGTTAAATGATTATTTTCTCATTCTACAAGAAAAATCTGACCAGGTCATTGATAACGTGTTACGATTCAATTAGACAAAAGACAATAGACAATAGGTGCAGGAGGAGGCCATTCGTCCCTTAGAGCCAGCACCGCCATTCAATGTGATCATGGCTGATCATTCTCAATTAGTACCCCGTTCCTGCCTTCTCCCCATACCCCCTGACTCCGCTATCCTTAAGAGCTCTATCTAGCTCTCTCTTGAATGCTTTTGACCTGAAGTAAAAATAGTCGGGACTAAAATGTTTGCAGAAACTAACTACAGTAATCTGAACGCCGGTGTCATTTATCAGGAAAAGTTTTTTTACGTTTGTCAATGTGAGCTCTTTCTCAGTATTCTGTACCATACAAATAACCAAACAGTCGTACAATATCTCAGGAGAGAGAACAGCAATGATGTTTCACGGCGATGACTGTTTATCAGCACAAATAAAAGATAGAAAAAGGTGTTCTTTTCTTAAGCCTTATAACCAGTAGAGTGCTTCAGGGATCAGTTTTTGGTTCATTGTTGTATGAGAGGCGCATTGGGGTTTCCCTTGACAATCTCCTTGACATTGTGAGTAAATTTCCAAATGACTTCGTAATTGGTGACATGGTGAATAGCCTCAAGGTTACCGAAGTAATAAAATGGGGGTATAGATCAGCTGGGAAAATGGGACAACGAACGGCAAAAATAAATTTACCTGCCAAAAACAAAATGTTGCACTTTGGTTTGCCAAACCAAGGTGGAGCTTTACCCAATGAATAGTAGAGCCATGTGGAGTGCTGGAGACCAAAGACACATTGGGGTACTGGTACATTGTTCTCAAGATGGGGAGTCAGGTGGCTTTGGGGGGAGGAGGCCACTGGCACGTTTACCTTCAGTGGGAGGATAACAAACACAGAAATCAGCACATCCTGACACAGATATATCAGTCGTTAGAGGACCGTGTGCAGTTCTGGTAGCCCAGCTATGAGAAAGATGTAATTAAGATGGAAAGGGTATAAAGAGGGTCATTATGATGTGAACTGGGAGTTATACAGAGACGTTGGTTACGCTAGGACCATTATCTGTGGAGTGCAGGAAGCTGAACGATGACCGCATGAGGTGGATGGAAAATGTAAATGCTCTCTGTCAATTTCCCAACGCCAGAGGGCATAGGCTTGAGGTCAGAATTAAGACATTTAAGATGGACATCGTAAACACCTTTTTTCACTCAGAAGGTGGCACTTTCCTGCAATGAAGCTACAGAACCGGATATAATTACGATTTTTAGACATTTAGACAGATATGTGGATAGAAAGAATTTTGAGAGAAACGGGTAAAATACAAGAAAATAGGACGGGCCCATATGCCAACTTGTTCGGCATGGAAAAATGGTCTCCAACAGACCTGTTTCCGTGCTGTACAGCCCCATATCTATGAATTGCTCCAAATGTCATCAGCGATCGTAATGTCATCAGCGATCGTAATACAAGCTGAAATATAAGCAGTCGATTACCTTAAAATTCCCTCAACATTAAGATTCCTTATGTACGGTATCGACTCGAAACATTGGCCATCCCCTTTGTCTGGACAAATTCTGCTTCACTCCTTGTTCTTTTATTTCCCCACATCCCGGTATCTGATGTCTCCTGTGTCTCAGTATTCAGAAATGTGCGTTTGAAAATATTCAGGAAGGAACCAAACTATTTTTCCTCCTCATCCTATAATCTGGGCGGATTATCTTGGCAGCAACAATGCGGAAATCCAATTTATTTCAGGGGTGAAGCGATAAACGCTTCACGTTCCCGCTGTTGTTAGCTGCAGTTATGCTACCCATCAGAAACATAGTTATAAGAATTGCCAGTGGAGGAAGAAAATTAAATATTTGGAGGGAGAACATCAGCATCACCAAGAGCATTTCTTCTGGATTCCTCATTGAAAGGATAAGAGAGTCGCGGTCATTTTTGTAGCCAGAGCCGATTGGCGTCACTGGTGATTGCGTGTTCGACATTGAAGCCTGTAAGGGGGAGTTGCAGATGGCATCCAGTGAATTTGAAAAAATATTCACGTAAGTGTGTAATATCAATAATATGTTCCGTAGGGGTAATGCCACCCAATGTCATGAAACCTGCGAATTCTTAGTTTCGATCTTTGCTGCAAAACAAAGATTTTGCATCAAAATCTGCTGTTCACCCGGACAGAATACATACTGAGGTTTTTACCATAAACCGACACCGTTTGTTATTTTTACCGGTAAATGTGACACCAAATAATCTATATACTCATTATATTTCCGCAATCCACTCAAAACACAGGGTATCCATAAGAGCACAAGAAACTGCAGAATCTAGAATCATGGACGAAAACAAACTGCGAGAAGACCTCGGCGGGCGAGGCAACGTGTGTGGAGGGTGTGGACAGACAGGGTTTCGAGTCGGGATATTCTTCATTTCGATGGTATCTTGCACGACATGTTCTGGAATGAAAATCTGATTGAAGGTACTTTCTTCTGATCGTGCAGCCACACTTTCCTCTGATCGTGAAACAGGCCAGAGGTTTACGCCGGGCAGCATCTACTGTCAAACTTACTAACCTTGCTCTTACTCAATGCAACCTAAATGTCTAATAATATCCCTGATATCTGTTTACTTTCGTCGTTGTGCAAGATTCTAGGCAATATTTTTCTTCAACCAAGACTTCGCTTACACATTCGAAATCCATCGAAACACTTTGGCGTGTACACATTGGTAATATTAGACAAATACGAAAGGGAATGTGGTTGAAACGTGTCATGGTTTTTCAACTTCTGCTGCATTTTTATAATATTTACAACAAAAAGTTATGCAGCGATTCGAGGTGAGACGCTTCCAATGGTAGTGAGGAACCATCACTGATTATCAATTGCATACATGTGAATCGCTTTAGACTGGAATCTATTTGAAGAATGAACATTTCCGCACTTTCACTTGCATGAATCCGGAATTGAGATGCTCGTTTAGGAGATTGAGTCATTCTAACTTACAGAAAACGCGTTAAAGATCAAGGTATTTTACAATTACTGGACACATTAAAAACGTTTTTAAGAAGTCCAGCAATTGAGAAGTATTTTGAACTTTAACGCGATTGTTAGGAAATGGATTTGCATGAGCAATAGGAAAAAAAACCCCTACTGGATGACTGCAGCAATATATTGTGTATATTATGCACTGGATAGCACACGATTTCAACGTCATCGTTATAAACTAATACTAACATCGATACCAATGTTTCGCTTTTCCACCCTATGTTGCGATTTGCTCAAACATACAAATAAATGGTTTGCAGCAATTCTACTTGAGACTAAGAACGGGGAAATAAAAGGCCCAATGGATAGTAAAATTAAGCACTTTGGAGTTAAATTGTTTAACTTAATGTCCTCTTGAACGTATGTTTGAAATACTGCAGAACGAAAATGTTTCTCTTAACAGTGAACCGATCCGTCTCCCAGTATTCTCATTAACGTTCAAGACATGCGACATTGACTAAACACACGAATTGCATTAAATTAGCTTTGGAAATAAAAGCGAACGACAGCCGCTAATTTCCGGCAGATTACAGTTATACTCGCCCCTGAAGGTCGAAACATGAATTCTGCAATAAGGTGGCAGGCATTTACTTTTGCGTGGGTTCAATCTCTGATGTTCCATGTTGCAAATGCTTTGTGAGAGTTGATCCTTGAAATGATATATAGCACATTCCAACCATGCTTACCTTCACGGAGTCAAAGTGGTCTTGTAATTGGGGTGCAGCTGCCGCGGAGGGGAAAGTTAGATTATTTGTGTTGGATCTGGTTGAGTGTAGTGGATAATGGATGCAGAGGAAGACATACCTGGAACAAAGCATGCAGTTTACCAAGTTGCGAGGTCCAATGATAAGTTCATCAGGTTGCAATGGTCCCGTTGTTTATTTCAAGCAGATTGCATTCCTTTGCATATCTACTTAAACAATAAACATTTTTAATGATGGTTGGGGTCGAGACCATGATGGTAGAATGATGGTAGAATTAGCGATTCGCGTATGGCAGTGCATTCATTGCCAATTCACATAAAAGGTTGTGTTTTTTTCTTTTGTTTTGCACGATATTTAACAGTCACTTTAGACTGTTTCGCAGTCTCCGAAAAAATAAATGTTTATATTATTCACACACGTTGCTTCAGATATTATTATTTTCAAGGCTTTATAAGAAGATGTGCATCAGAACCTTTTGGTGTAACTAACAAATAATTTTCAAGAGGAACCACATTAAAGGCAGAGACATCGTATTTTTTTAGCTCCTGACATGTTTCATGTGTTGTCCATTGTAAGTTGTGAAACATCCGTACACACGTTACTAATTTAGCAGTGGTCTGTGGCATGAAACAAACAGCCTAATTAATGTGATCGTGACTGACTAATACCAATCATGGCGCCAGTTAATTCCACCCTCGAGATTTCTCTGAATTATAAGTAACAGCTACATTTGTGCCGGTCGAACTGACTAGAAATCTGCCTTCGCTCCCGATATGACTCAATCGGTAATCCTGAAGACGGAGAGTATTTACTATCCTATTCTTGCAACCATTGGAGTTCCTGGTAAGTGTGCTAGATAATGGTTTTATAGAAGAAGGGTGTCGACCCCAAACATCACCCATTCATTTTCTCTAGAGATGCCGTCTATCCCGCGTTGTTGCTCCAGTATGTTGTGTCTCACATTGCTTTTAAAGATATATATTGACAAGTTTGTCTGAGGATGTTAAACAAGATAGCAAATAGATCTGAAACGATTACAGTTACTGCCCAGAATGAATGCAAGCAACCTAATACAGTAAAATAATGATTTATTAGCGGTACCTGGTCCAGAGTATTGTGTCTGCATCACGATTGTAGTTGTTTTAACAATCAAATGAGAAATGCTTGCGTTCCTCTGTCGGTAAAATTATATGATCATATCGTTTCAGTTAAATAACATTTCCGTATTATTTAAGTCGATTTACCAAACTGAAATCCCCTCCATCTTCTCCTTCACGCACAGTATATCTTAACAAAGGAAGCTTCGAATGAAGAGTCATGCATTTTTTTAGGTTTGGTTTCATTCCATGCAGTAAATTCTACGGAGCGCCATTTGACAAAGAACACGTATATTACGGTGGTCTGCTCCATTTGCTGCTCGGCATTGTAGGTCATAACTTTAGACAGCGGTTCAATTAAAATAAGGTCTCGAAATCGTTTGAAGCGTGCTCTGCTTTATCCTGGGACTCCCGCCAAAGGATGCTGGCAGCCCAGGCGTATCCATGCGCATGGTATTGTCGCAGATTCCACCTTCTGCCAGATCACCCATCGGGAAGTAGTATATGCGTCAAAAAGTGATGCGAATCTGGCGGTGAGCATCCGTGAAACCATCTTTGAGGCGTTTTGGGGTCCAACGTAAATTCCAAGTTAAACTTAGTCACGGTCCGTTAAGCTGAGCAATAAAGTTTATTTCAATGCATTCTAACAATTGGTTCCAATCTACACACAGTGAAAGGCATTAAATGCACATGAGTTGTACTAACAGATTTATGAACAGTGATTTGGGGAGTAATTATAATTTTAATCTATTGCCGGACTTCTTTATCAGTGGGTGTCATTGAAACAAAGAGGGATACTAAAAATAACGCAAAACGCTGAAAAAATACCTCAGAATAAGATAATCAATGTTAAGATGATGTAGCATTTACATTTCAGGAAGATTTAATTTTTACCTTTAACAAAGCATTCAGAAGGCCTGTTGCTTTGAGATTGTTCCGCCAGATTTAATCATCACAAATATATTTGTGTCGCTGACAGGGGAGTGAAAAGTTGTGGATGTATTTGTAGACTTGGAAGGATTGTACAGCGGAGATTGTGGCAATCCCGATGTTTAGTTGTTCGGGTCGATGCGGAGCGTGGCACGGCTTTCAAGGAATTCTACATGCATCAGGAAATTGAGAGCCATCACGCCCGACCGAAGGGAAATCTGTCTTTTTATTCATGTTACTTGTCGCCCGACCGTGGCGTCGGTGCGATACCTCCACCTTGCTGTGCTGAGCTGGCGGACGGTTTGCATGCAACCCATTAGGATTAACAGTAGCCGGAACGCGAGATAGTTAGATATAGACATAGACATAGACATAGAAAATAGGTGCAGGAGGAGGCCATTCCGACCTTCGAGCCAGCACCGCCATTCATTGTGATCATGGCTGATCGTCCCCAAGCAATAACCCGTGCCTGCCTTCTTCCCATATCATTTGAATCCACTAACCCCTAGAGCTCCATCTAACTCTCTCTTAAATCCATCCAGTGATTTGGCTTCCACTGCCCTGTGTGGCAGATAATTCCACAAATTCACAACTCTCTGGGTGATTTTTTTTTCTCGCCTCAGTTTTAAATGGCCTCCCCTTTATTCTAAGTCTCGCCCAATATTGGGAACATTTTTCCTGCATTTTGCTTGTCCAGTCCTTTTATAATTTTATATGTTTCTATAAGATCCCCTCTCATTTTTCTAAACTCCTGTGAATACAGTCTTTTCAATCTTTCCTCATATGTCAGTCCCGCCATCCCAGGGATCAATCTCGTGAACCTACGCTGCACTGCCTCAATTACAAAGATGTCCTTCCTCAAATTAGGAGATCAAAACTGTACACAATACTACATACGTGGTCTTACCAGGGCCTTGTACAACCGCAAAAGACCCTCTTTACTCCTATACTGAAAACCTCTCGTTATAAAGGCCAACATTTCATTAGCTTTCTTCACTGCCTGCTGTACGTGCACGCCAATTTTCAGTGACTGGTGTACAAAGACACCCAGGTCTCGCTGCTCCTCCCCCTTACCTAACCTGACACCATTGAGATAATAATCTGCCTCCTTGTTTCAGCCGCCAAAGTGCACAATCTCACATGTATCTATAATATACTGCATCTGCCACACACCTGTCCACTCACTCAACCCGACCAGGTCACCCTGCAACCTCCTAACATCCTCTTCACAGTTTGCACTGCCACCCAGCTTTGTGTCATCCGCAAACTTGCTAGTGTTGCTTCTAATTCCCTCTTTCAAATCATTAATATATATGGTAAAGAATTGCGGCCCCAACACCCGAGCCTTGCGGCACTCCACTCGCCACTGCCTGCCATTCTGAAAAGGACATGTTTACTCCTACTCTTTGCTTCCTGTCTGCTAACCAATTCTCTATCCATGTCAACACCCTACCCGCAATACCATGTACTCTAATTTTAGTCACCAATCTCCCCTTATGAAAGGCTTCCTGAAAGTGTAGATACAATACATCCACTGGCTCCCCTTAATCCATTTTACTTGTCACGTCCCTTTCATAAATCCATGCTGACTTGGACATATCCTTTTCATTCCGCCCAGCTTTTTATATGAACCTAAGATAATTAAAGAAATGACCAAAGTCTGCCATGTCGACCCCGCGAAACCATGATATTTTGTTCACCTCTGGGACTCATGGAGTATCACCGGATATACAAGACACTTAGACAATATATTGCATAGAATATCCACATTGCTTTGAAAGCCAGACAATATTTACAAATAACATTATAGTGTGCAAGGAACCATAGACCAGATCACTTTTCAGCATGAAGTCTTGTTTGACATTCGGTTGCTAATTCAATGAACAGTCATACTTTTTCCAAGTGAACATCAAACCTGAATCGTTGCAAACGTCCTTGTTATTGAAAAACACCAAATTGTTTTAACTGTGGAGATGAAAGTTAATTCCACACACACACACACACACACACACACACACACACACACACACACACACACACACACACACACACACACACACACACACACACACACACACACACACACACACACACACACACACACACACACACACACACACACACACACACACAGGCCCACACACACACACACAAACACACACACACACACACACACACACACACACAAACACACACACGCACACACACACACACACACAGAAATACAATACGTTTACCTGTCAAAGGAAAGTCCCGTGGATTAGAATTGAAGCAAATTACATAGATTTAACGGTTTATCTCTCGTTCCTAATGAACTCTTCTTTCTTCGTTCACAGCAAATTTGTCGGCAATTCTTGTCCTGTCATCCCGAAAGTGCGGCCTCTCAGGATGCGTCAGGCAATATTTGATATCAATGGCAATAGCTGACCTAATGGCGTTCATCATCTTTCTGTATGAGATCAAAGAGGCATATTTTCCACATTCATTCTTCAATTATACCCCTATTTGCAGACTGCATATTACACTTATTTATATTTCGCTTGATTGTTCTGTTTGGCTAACTGTCTCTTTTACATTTGATCGATTTGTTGCGATTTGTTATCAGTCGTTACGCACAAAATATTGTACCACGAAGACTGTATTGAAGGTTATAACTGCAGTGATTTTGTTAAGCATCTTGGAAAATATTCCAATCTACTTTATCTTTGACCCGCGGGAAATAATTAATAATATGCCCTGGTACTGTTCTGTGAAATCAAGCTTCTACACTTCACCCAACTGGATCGCGTTTTTATGGGTTGAAATTGTCTTGACCCCATTTGCATCATTTGTGTTGATCCTTCTGTTTAACTCATTGACCATATACCATATTATTCTGGCCAACAGAGTCAGGAGCAAGCTCAGAGGCGAAAACAGAGAGAGATGCCAGCCTGACCATGAGGCTGAGAGCAGGAAGAAATCGATCATTTTACTCGTTGCAATATCTGGTAACTTTATTTTATTATGGATGGTTAACCTCGTGTGTTTCATCTGTGTACAATTCACAGATACTCAGTTTTTGGAAACAGATCACACCAACTCATTCCCCATTGCGGAAAAAAGTGGTTACATGCTAAGGTGCTTGAGTACTTGCACAAACACTTTCATTTATGCAGTTTCTCAGAGACACTTCAGAGAGGAATTGAAGCATGTCATTTCACGTCCCGTTGTGGTCATTACAAACATTTTCAAACGCTTGAGGCATGTTTAGCACGAAACAAATTTCACAGTTTAAATGTAAGTTGTTCTTTTGAGGGACAGGCATAAAATCTGTAACGTGCAATGCCGTTTGTCGTGATATCAATTTCCACGATTTGTAGGGATTTATATATTTTACGTTCAGTCATTGGGAAGCTTTAAGACAACAAAGCGATGTTTTCCAAAACCAGATAAAGTCATAGATTTGTACATTTGCTTGACTTCGCTGAACCCATTTGTGACACAACTATGCTTCAATTCCAGTGTGTTTGATTGGGACCAGAAAAAGATTAAATTCACAATAGTGTGGTATGTTGGAAAGCGAGCTGGATAGACACCATTAATGAAAAGAACTTGTGAAGCCTATCGGATGTCAAGGGCGTGGAAATATAAATGATGCTCGTTTACACTGAGGTGATGTGGACCCATTAATCTCACGATTTTTCTGGCGGATAAGAAAACTAACATGATTTTGCGAAGGGGAATGCGGAAGGAAATGCATTGCTAACACCTGAGCTGGAAACTATTGTTGTAGCAATGCACAGATATAATATAATAGTTGCAACACACAGCCTGTCAGGCAGCATCCATGGTGGGAGAAACCAGAGCTAATGTGTGTCATTGAACTATTATCGTGCTTGACTACTTCCGATGCAATGTGGAAAACCTCGGAAGTTGCTGAATACACTTCGCTGAGCGACATACAATGCCAAACTCCAAGTACCGTGTTGCACGCGGATGTGAGTGTGGAACAGATAGCTGAGCGTTCAGAGCCACTCTCTCGAACTTTGATCTGATAATAGAAGTAAACAGTTTAGTATTTCCGTGTGTGTGTGTGTGTGTGTGTGTGTGTGTGTGTGTGTGTGTGTGTGTGTGTGTGTGTGTGTGTGTCTGTGTGTGTGTGTGTGTGTGTGTGTGGGGGGGGGGTGTGCGTGTGGGGTGTGGGTGTGTGTGTGTGTGTGTGTGTGTGTGTGTGTGTGTGTGTGTGCGTGTGGGTGTGTGTGTTTATTCCCTCTGCGGCGCAGATCACGTTTTGAACGATAAACCTAAGGATCTTATCTGGAAATATGAATGAATTCCTGCTTGGGCAAGGAGGTATATTGGGTTTAACTAAATGTTGGAACGGCATCCGGTAAAAACCAAATGTCATGTCCGGCGTGCTTACGTGGAGCATGACTGAGAGAAACTAGGGAATATGACTATTTGGTGTGGATCAAATGATGAAACAAACACAATGAATATAGAGGGGAATAAAATATTTGACTGATAATGTTAGCTGAACATCCGTTTGATGTGAATCTGATAGTGTGGAGGGAATTGTGAGTAAATAAAAACACACCATACTCCAGAATCAAGTTGAAGAAACTAGGTGAATGTAGAAATGAGAGAAATTGAATAGGCATTTTTTTGAGACCATTGCGATATGGACCAATGAAGAAATAGTGAAGAAAAAATGAAATACTCTGGATAGAATTCCATGGAAATTTTCATTATCAGAAGGAATATGCATAAGTTGAGCAAATAGGGCAATGGCATGCCGTTCTAACAGGTAGTTGCCAAATGGTCTAGGCAAGATAACCTTTGTGGTCTACGGGTGTCCATATTATTATATAATATCTTTATGATGATACTTACTGCTGATTTTGTCTGGCTCTCCAAATATTTCAGGCGTTCACTTTAAATGTTTACGGCCTTCGGGCATATTCCGGTAACATCCCGCCATCCAGCATTCATTGATAAAGCACTTATTCATCTCAGCACTCTTCTCCGCCTGTGTACATCTCCAACTAGATCAACCGTGATTATTAAGCCTTCAACGCCTTTACTAACCGACACCCCCAACATGTCCGTCCATCAGTCTTCCTAGCCCTCACCTAACCTCACCTCTCCCACGTTTAAGAGACTAACCTTTCAGTACACAATGAAGTAAGGATATATTCTAATGTCACTCCACTGACCTTCCCTGACTCCGGCAGCTGCACTTTTCTGTGTCTCCCGTCAGATTAACGACCTTCCAGCCTCCTGTGCCCAAGTCGAATTTGAATCAAATCCATCCATCCATTAATCTTCCGTGGATCCCATCTTCTGTGTGCGCCAACCATGCGAACTTTTCTCATTTGCCTTGCAAAGTGCATATCGACAATATTCGATATCCTACCAGCCATAATCATCTCAGTCACCTCATCAAAAAAGACAATCAACTTTGTAAGATATGACCCTTCACGCACGGATCCATTACTCCAAATAACCTGGGCTATGCCTGGCACCACTACCCCCAGTCTCGATCTCTCTGCCTTCATCACAGGGGACAGACTATGGAATGACGTTTGCTACAAGACTACCCGTAGTTATAAGGACCCACTTCCTCACATCCAGCCTCTTGCAACTACATCTGTCCCCAGTACGATGATTATACAATGCAATACGAGATCTCCTCGTTCCTCATTTAACGTGGTTTCCTCGCAGCTATCATAGATGGATCCTTCCCCTGGGTCTCTCCTGTCTCCCGTAGCTCTGCTCTCACTCCGTCTACCCAGACGGAACAAGGATAGAGTTCCCCAGGTAAACTTCACCCCCAGCAGTCTGCGAATCTAACATAACATCCGTTGATATTTCCGACACCCCCAACATCACGAGCCACATCTTCTCATCTCAATCCGTTTCCGCCTTCCAAACAGATCGCTCTCCATGTAACTGATTGTTTCACCCAACGTTTCCCGCCAAGACCATCCCCTCACCAGGTATTTCCCCTGCAACCGCAGGAGAGGGACCATGTAACCCTCTACATCCTCTCTCGCCTCCATCCAATGAAACCAGCAGTACCTCCATATGAGACAGGATCAGTCAAAGTCAGCATGGATTTATGAAGGCAAAATCAAGCTTGACTGACCTTCTGTAAATTTGTGAGGATGTAGCAAGTACAATGTATAAGGGAGAGCCAGTGGATGTTGTGTGTCTGGATTTCAAAGAGCCTTTGACAAAGTCCCACACAATAGATTAGTGTGCAAAATTAGAGCACATACATTGAGGGTAAGATATTCGCATGGACAAAGAACTGCTTGGCAGACAGGAAGCAAAGAGTAGGAATTAACAGGTGCTTTTCAGAATGGCAGGCGGTGACCAGTGAGGTGCCGCAAGACTCAGTACTGGGACCCCAGTTAATTACAATATATATTAACGATTTAGACGAGGGGATTAAATGTAATATTAGACCGCCGGTCGAACATCGAAAATGTGTCTAGATTTTAACTTTCGTGACCCATCTCTGGTATCTACTTGAAATGTGGCACAGATTTATATTAAAAATCATAACTCTTTAGTGCAAACAGTTGCACACTAATTTATTAAGATAATTAGAAAAGGAGAAAGAGCAAAAGTTAACATTATAGATGTAACGATCTGTCTCGGTGGACACCAGCCAGCCTGTGGAAATAATCCCTTCTGTTTATGAGTTGATTTACACTGTCCCTTTCGTTCTGACGTTTCCGTTCGAGATCTTTCTTCAGACCCGCTGAGTTGCTCCAGTATTTTGTGTCGACCTTCGATTTAAACTAGCATCTGCAGTTCGTTCCTCAATAGTCAACAGTGCTGAGCTATGACTGAAAGATCATTATTCTACTTTTCACAACCTACATCCTCAACGGGTTACAGTACATTTAAGGTTACAGTACTTTTTAATAAACAGTTGTGCCTTACACCAGTTATCTGCAGCACGACTCACTCGACCCGTGTAACATACATTGCAACAATTCTCCTCACTAAAATGAGAACGATCCGTTTAAGACATGTTTGTAGTTTGCCTCACTCTTTAGTTTTTAAAAAATTGGAAATCTTACTCTTAGTATTTTGCTAATGTTGACAGATTTTAGTAGAAGACACGTAGTCCACGACTGAAGAGAGGTCGCAGGATATAACCTGACTCAAGAGAGGATTCAGGATATATATTATTTTCAGACCGCTAAAAAACTAAACTATAGGCACCAATAACACTTCTGTAAATTTAATTTGGGAAATTACGAAAAGCCAAGAAATTGGAAATTAGACGATGTCTTCTGTCGACGATTCCTCCAGTGAACCCCAATGATTTACATCGGCGGCTTTCCAAAATGTTAATTAATTCATCATATTCGGCGAAAATTGACTTTCCAGAAGTGTTTTCTTTATTATTCGAATTATGTACAATAATAAATGCAATTAAGACATAACTGGCATCTTATATGTTTAATTACTCCTAACCTGTGCTTTCAACCCTCGTTAAAACTGTTTTCATTCATTGTGAAGCAATCGGCTGGTGAATGGTTAATATGCGAATGTTTAATAAAGTGTAACTATTGCACTTAGCTGGACGATCGTTAGAAATCGCAACCGATACCGTAGTAGATACACGAAGAAGAGGGGGAAAACACGATACTACTACATCTTATTTCGTGTTATTACGAACTAAGTACAATGACCTTGCGATGGGTTTCGACGACATGCATTGCACAGAGGACAAAAGAACCTTCCTCGGAATCCACCGTCACACGAGCATCAGACGAAATACTGTCCGCCATGATCCCAGTGGGCTCCCTGCCCAGCTAACCTGAAACAAACCGCGTGATTGGTCAATTGGCGTCCGAGTCAACGTCAAACGTGCTTTGATTGGACAATTACAACTCGGAAAATTGACACGATTTTGGAGGGGTTTTCCATATTTTAAAAATATGTGCAGGTTTTGTTCTTGACGAGTTTCACACATAATTTCTATAATATTTTTACACACTTTTTTTAATAAATACAGGTAGATATGGGATGTGGGTCACAACATGGAATGAAAAGGCACCTCGGCCTATGGTCTACAGGGGCCTTTTCTCCCCCTACCTTCGGTCAGATGGTACAGAAGCTCGAAAGCGCGCACCAACAGACTTATGAACTTCCCCCCTGAACGGTCATTCCACAAGCTTGGGTACTGTCCCATTCACCTCTACCCCATTGCAGACATTGGACTTGTCTCTGGAACTGGTGCGCAACAATGCTGGGAACTATATGCTGCAATCTTTGCTCTATACTTCAACTTGACTTGAATATATGTAGTATTACGTTACTGATCTGACACACAGCTATACACTGTACCTCGATGCACGCGACAATAATGCACCTAAACCGACTACCACTGATGTTCCTTATTTACCCCTCTACCCTCCCCTCACCTGTATCCACCTATCACTTGCCAGACTTTGTCCAGCCCCCACCTCTCTGCCAGCTATCTACCCCCATTATAATCAGACTGAAGAAGGGCCCCGACCCATAATGTAACCTGTCCATATTCGCCAGAGATGCTGCCTGAGCCGCTGAGCGTTTGTTTGTAAAGCCGCCTCTGCAGTTCCTCATTTCCGATGTGCGGGAAGAAACTGTAGATGCTGGTTTAAACTGAAAATAGACACAAAATGCTGGAGTAACTCAGCGGCTCAAGCAGCATCTCTGGAGAGATGGGTGAGGTTTCGGGTCGAGCCCCTTCTTCAGGCTGAGAGGCAACGGAGAGGGAAACTGGGAGTATGAAAAGGTACAAAACAAACCAGAACACGCACAGATGACCAACGGAAGGTGGAGCCCACAATGGTCCATTGTTGGCTGTGGAAGAGGTGATAACGAAGAGATACAAACAGTGAAAGCAGCAGGATGACTAAGGTAAGGGGGGGGGGGTTGTCGGAGTGAAGCCACATGCAAATTGGAGGAACAGCAGCTCATGTTGTGCTTGGACAGCTAACAACCCAGGGGAATGAGTATTGAATTCTCTAATTACAAGTAACCCTTGCGTTCCCTCTCTCTCTGTCCCTCCCCACCCCAGTCATCCCGCTGGTTTCACTGTTTGTATCCCTTGGTTATCACCTCATCCACAGCGAACAGTGAACCTTGTGGTCATCTAGTTTCCCTCTCCGCTGACTCTCGGTCTGAAGAAGGGTCCCGACCCGTAACGCCACCCATTCCCTCTCTCCAGAGATGCTGCCTGGTTTCTGATGCACAGACGAGCCGTGGTCTGCCTCGTGTAAGGCGCAGCGCTGCTCCGGCCCACCCCTCCCCCCGGCCCAAGGGAACGAGCCGGCTTACCTTCAGCACGGCGGCGTCAGGTTGCTTGGGGTGGGCGAAGGTGACGTTGTAGAACTGGATGCGAGCGACCAGTGTCGCTCGAGCCAGGGTTCCGTGAAGGGCCAGGGCGTGCTGGCGGTCCATGAACTCAAACACCTTCTCCGAGGCCCCGACCGCCTTTTTCACGTGAGGGTAAACATGGAGCAGGGCCTGGCGGGGCACACGGCACACCTCAGGGTCACGTCCCTCTCCCAGACGCAGACGCCCCTCCTCCAGACAATGGACAAGAGACAATAGGTGCAGGAGGAGGCCATTCGGCCCTTCGAGCCAGCACCGCCATTCACTGCGATCATGGCTGATCATTCTCAATTAGTACCCCGTTCCTGCCTTCTCCCCATACCCCCTGACTTAGCTATCCTTAAGAGCTCTATCTAGCTCTCTCTTGAATGCATTCAGAGAATTGTCCTCCACTGCCTTCTGAGGCAGAGAATTCCACAGATTCACAACTCTCTGACTGAAAAAGTTTTTCCTCATCTCAGTACTAAATGGCAGACGCAGACGCCCCACCCCAGATGCCCCTCCCCAGACGCGCCTGCTCAGACGCCCATCCCCCAGACGCCCGCCCCACAGAAGCCGACGCCCCTTCCATGCTCACCAGCTGAGGACAGGACCACGGAGACGGCCACGAGGAGGAAGCGTCTGAGATGCGGCCGCAGACAGGACAGCAGTCTGGAGACGAGGCGGTGGCGGGCGTCTGGCCCGGTGTCTGAGCCCCCGTCTGGGGCAGGAAGCGGTGGGCCACCACCAGCCCCAGGGCGGTGACCGGGTAGGCGAGGGGCAGGCGGGTGGGGAGGAGGCGTGCAGGAGCTCGGTGAGGGTGGGGCCCGCGGCCAGTGCCAGGCTGGCGTAGCAGGTGGCCAGTGCCGGCCACGGCTCGGCTAGACGCCTGGCGCACAGACTGACCAGCGGCCGCAAGCAGACGGACAGCGCAGCCAGACGCACTCCCCCCCCCCCCCCCCCGACAGCCAGAGCTGCACCACCGGCCCCACCCCCCACAGCCGCAGCGCCCCGCTCACCACCCAACTGCCCGTCACGTTCAACATGGCCAGTGGCAGCAGCAACACTGGCAACGCCATCCTCCCTGCAACACTGCCAGTGCCCACACTCCGTACACAGCACCACCAACACTCTGCCCACCTCCCACTCGCACTCCCCCGTCCTCAACACTCCCCGCACAGCCCCACCAACACTCTGCCCACCTCCCACTCCCCCGTCCTGCACACTCCCCGCACAGCCCCACCAACACTCTGCCCACCTCCCACTCCCCCGGCCTGCACACTCCTCCCACAGCCCCACCAACACTCTGCCCACCTCCCACTCCCCCGGCCTGCACACTCCTCCCACAGCCCCACCAACACTCTGCCCACCTCCTACTCCCCCGTCCTGCACACTCCCTCGACAGCCCCACCAACACTCTGCCCACCTCCCACTACCCCGGCCTGCCATTCCCAAACATTTATGCACAGGGCAGTTTCACAGGGATGTGGGCCGCGCGTGAATTGGAATCGTTTCCCTTGATAATAATAAAAATTGTAATTGTCATATGAAGGTTGTCACAGGGTCAACGGTACAATAAAAAGTATTTGACAAGACAACGGGTCACCTCAGCAGTAATATTCCAAGGATAAATAAGATTAAAAAAATGACAATCGTAAGGTAAAAAGACAATATTCATAATAATCAACATATATGATTTGAAATGTGTTTATGAGTTCAGAAGCCTGATGGCCTGATGGTAGAAACTGTTCTTAAGTCTGGTGGTACGCGCAGCCATACTTCTGTATCGTCTGCCTGACGGTAACAATGAGAACAGTCTGCGTGCTCCGGATACAATAACAAATAATATAATACAGCTCCGAATACAATAACAAATAAAGAGCTGGGGAAGCCAGCGGAGCAGAGAGCACCCCCTCCCCCCCACCCCCCCCCCCCCCCCACCCTCCACCAGATGCCCCTCTGTGGTGAACAACATGGAGGAGACACACGGAATTGCAGGTGTCGGAATCTTGAGTAAAACACAAAGTGCTGGAGGAACGCAGCGAGGCAGGCAGCAACGGGGGATGGAATGGACAGGCGACGCTTTGGGTCGGGACCCTTCTTCAGACATCAGTCTTTCAGGCTTCACATCCAGAGGGTGAGGAGCAGGGGGGCGGAGGAGAGGAGGATGGGGAGGAGGGGGCAGCCCAGTGGGGGGGGATGCAGGCAAGGAGAACGGAATGGGAGGGTGGAGTGGGCAAGGGATTAGAGCAGGTAAGGGGACGGAGCGGGAGAGGGGATGTAGCGGTGGGGGCAGAACGGAGTGGGGGTAGGAGGTGAATGGGGCAGTGGGTTGGGGGGAGGAAGAGGGTAGGGGAAGGGGAAGAGCTTAAGAGGAAGGCTGGGGAGGGGAGAACGGGACGGAGGAATGGGGCGGATAGGGCAGTGGGGAGGGAGGGAAGGAGAGGGAGGCAGAGGAGGGGGTGGGGTAAGGGGCATGGAGGGGGGGTGTGCCCGGCCTCTGGGTCAGATTCAGAGCAGCACCCTCAGTACCCCAGCCGCCCTCTCCCCACACCTCCCACTCTCTCCCCCCAACATCCTCTCCCACCCTCACCGCAGCTCCCTCTCCTCCCCGTCTAACTCCCTCTCCCCTCCTCACCGCCCCCCCCCACGCAACTCCCTCTCCTCCCCGTTTAACTCCCTCCCCTACCACATCGTCAACCCCCGTCAACCCCCTCAACACCACCCCCTTCACCAACTCCCTCCCCACCCGCTCCCATCCAAGTCCCTCTCCAAACCCCGCCCCCGGTCAATCCCCAGCAATCCCCTCCCCTCTCCCCACCTCACTCCCTCTTAACTCCCCCCCCATCCCCCGACACGTTCAACTCCACCCACTTCACAGTTACCTCCCCATTCTCGCCGCCTCCTCTCCCCGGCCTCCTCTCCCACCCGCTTCTCCCCCACCTGCCGGGGGAGTGGGGCAGAGGAGAGAGGGAGCGGGCGTGGAGTGACGGGCAAGAGGAGGGAGGGATGGGGAAAGGAGGGAAAGAGGGGGAGATGGGGAAGAGGAGGGGGAGGGGTAAAAGGAGGATCAGAGCGGGGAGGGATGGGACAGGGAGGGAGGATGCGGGAGAGGAGGGGGTGGAAGGGGGCAGAGGAGGGAGGGAGAAAAATGTGGTTATGTGCCGTGTCAGGGTCACTGTGCCTGTGATGCTGCAGCAAGCAATGCCGTTGTACCTGTACCTCTCCCTACATGTGGCAGCGACAATAACCTTCAAGTACTTCAACTTGGATATGCCGCGGTTTATTATTTGGTTTCCAAAAGGCCCCAAGAGTCATCGGAAACATTTCTCCATAACCTTTCTCCATCGGGCGCAGCGGTCGTGTTGCTGCCTGACAGAGCCAGAGACCCGGATTCAATCCCGACTACAGGTGCTGGCTGTGCGGAGTTTGTACGTTCTCCCAGTGAACTAAGTGGATTTTCTCCGGGTCCGGTTTCCTCCCACACTCCACAAACGTGCAGGTTTGTAAGTTAATTGGCTTGGTATAAATGTAAATTGTCCCCAGTGTGTGTAGGATCGTGTTAGTGTGCGGGGACCGCTGGTCGGTGCGGACTTGCTACATCGAAAGGCCTGTTTCCGCACTCTAATAATAATAATAATAATGCATTATATTTATATAGCGCTTTTCATATACTCAAAGACGCTTTACAGAGATTTAGAGAACATAGGGAAATGCATAAATAGATAAATAAGTAAATAAGTAAACGAACAGAGAAAGGAGACAGAAGGTGAGGTGACCTTCAGTGGTTGAAGGCAGTACTGAACAGGTGAGACTTCAGTGATGTTTTGAATGTGGTGAGTGTGGAGGAGTCTCAAACGGTTTGGGGTAGTGAGTTCCATAGGGTGGGAGCAGCGATGGAGAAAGCCCTGTCCCCCCAGGATCTGAGTTTGTTCCGGATGTGGGGGGATAGGAGATTGGCAGCAGCAGAGCGGAGGATGCAGGTCGGAGTGTGCCTGTGGAGAAGGTCGGTCAGGTAGGATGGGGCCAGGTTATGGAGGGCTTTGTAGGTTATGAGGAGGATTTTGTACTGGATTCTCTGGGGGATGGGGAGCCAGTGGAGTTTGTAAAGGACGGGGGTGATATGGTCACGGATCGGGGTGTGGGTGAGTAGACGGGCAGCGGAGTTTTTAACGTATTGAAGGTTACTGATGATTTTTGAGGGTGCGCCATAGAGGAGGCTGTTGCAGTAGTCCAGACGGGAGGTAATGAAGGCGTGGATGAGGGTTTCTGCAGCTGTGGAGGAGAGGCATGGACGGAGACGGGCAATGTTTTGGAGGTGGAAGAAGGCTGTCGTTGTGATGTGTTTGATGTGTTTGTCGAAGGAGAGGGTTTGATCAAAGATGATTCCAAGATTCCGGATGTGAGTGGAGGTGGAAACTGGGAGACCATCAATATTGAGGATGAAGTTTTGGGTGGATTTGGTGAGCGTTTTTGGACCAATGATGATGATTTCAGATTTGTTGCAATTGAGTTTGAGGAAATTTGATTGAAGCCAAGATTTTATTTCAGTGATGCAGTTTGTCAGTGTAGAGTGTGTGGTGGGGGAAATTGACTTGGTGGAGATGAGGAGCTGGATATCATCGGCGAAGCAGTGGAAGTTGAGTCCATGACGGCGGATTATTTGACCAAGGGGGAACAGGTAGTGGATGAAGAGGAGGGGGCCAAGGACTGAGCCTTGGGGGACACCCTGGGGGAGGGGAGCGGTGGGGATTTACAGTTGTTAATGGAGATGAACTGGTGTCTGTCAGAGAGGTAAGATTTGAACCAGGATATGTCTGTGCCGGTGATGTTAAAGGAGGTTTCAAGTCGGGTGAGGAGAATAGAGTGATTTATGGTGTCAAAGGCGGCTAAACTAAACTAAACTAACTCAACCAAAGACCATTGGTCCAAGGCCAGGGATAAGCGGTGAGAGGGGATAAGGTTCTTGAACCAACCTACACAACCCAGACATGATCTCAGTAATGGACGTAGACAGCCATGCCTTCGCTACCAGGGGATTGGTTTATTGTCCAAGTTATGTTTTTGATCTTATTCTTTTTTCTTTCAGAAATATTATATGTAATTAGTGTAGAATCTGATTTGGTGTGTTGTTTTTGTCGATGGGTATGTGAACAAGGTTTTATTGTACCTCTATTTCTCTCTTCACCACCCCACACCAGCCCCAGCCTGTCCTCCGTCACAACTCACCCCCTTCCCCTCTCCCACTACCCCATCCCTGCCTCTCATTCTACTCCCCCTTTCACTGCCCTCTACCTTTCACCGTGCACCACACCCCCCCCTCCACTCCGCGCCGTCCCCCACGGGAGGAGTTCGGTTGATTATCGTCATGGGTACTGAGTGAATAGTTTGTGTTTGTGTCCTCTCCAGTCCATGAAAAAACGACCCTCATGAATATAATCAATATTGGTGCAGATACAGGCTATAGAGAACAGCTTCTACAGAATCCCCCCCCCCGCCCCTCCCCATTGACCGCTCCCCCACTGCCCCCTCCCCTATTCCCGTCCTCCTTTGTCCCTCCGCCGCCTCACACCTTGTCCCCTCTCTCCTCTCCCACCTTGCCCCTCCCCTCACCCCATATCCTGTCTATCCCACACCATTGGCTCCTCTACCCCATTTACCGTCATCCTTGCCTTTGCTCTACCCTCCCCCTCACCCCCTCCTCCTCCCCTTACCACCATCCCTCTCCCTCCCAATCCCCTCTCGTTCCCCCTCTCCCCTCCCCCTCCCCCTTTCCCCTGTCCCTCTCCCCTCTCCCCACTCCTCCTCCCCTTACCCACTCACTCTCCCTCACCCTCTCCCCTTTCCCTCCCCCTCTCCCCGCTATCCCTCCCCTCACTTTCCCCCTCTTCCCTCATCCTCCCCCTCTCCTCCCCCCCCTCTACCTCCCCCCCTCTCACCTCCCCCTCTCCCTCTCACCGTTCCCTGTCCCCTCCCCCTGCCCCAGCCCCCTCTCCCCGTCCCCACCCCTCTCCCCTCCCACATGCCCCCGCCCAGTCTCCCTTCCCCATCCCCATCCCGCTCTCCCATCCCCTCTCCCTCTCCCCCTCCCGTTCCCCTTTCCCCAGCACCCCTCCCACTCTCCGTCTCCCCTGCCCCTCCCCCTCTCCACTCCCCTCCCCCTCTCCCCCTCCCCTCTCCCTCTCCCCCTCGCCCTCTCCTCTCCCTCCCCCTCCCCTCTTTCATCCGCCTAACCCCTCCCCCTCTCCCCTCCACCTACCCCTCCCCCTCTCCCTCTCCCCTACCCTCTCCCCATTCCCCTCCCCCTCCCCTCCCCCCTCTCCCCTCCCCTCTCCCTCTCCTCTCCCCCTCCCCTTCTCCCCTCCCACCACACTCCCGTCCCCCCAATTCCCTCCCTCTCTCTCCAACTCCCCCTCTCCCTCTGCCACGCCCCTCTTCCTCTCCCCCTCTCCTCTCCACTCCCACTCTCCCCTCCCCTCCCCCACCCACCCCCACATCCCTCCCTCTCCCCTCCCCCTCTCCTCTCTCCCAACCCCCTCTCCCCTCCCCCTCTCCCCTCCTCCTCTCCCCTCCTCCTCCCCCGCTCTCCTCCCCTCCCCCTCTCCTCCCCACCCCTCCCCTCCCCATCGCCCTCTCCTCTCGCACCCCCTCTCCCCTCCCCTTCTCCCCTCCCCCTCTCCTCTCCCACCCCCTCTCCCCTCCCCTCATCCTCTCCACTCTCCCATCCCCCTCGCTCCTCTTCCCTCACACTCTTCATCCCCCTCTCCTCTCCCTTCCCCCTCCCCCTCTCCCCTCCCCTCCCCTTCCCCCTCCCTCTCCCTCTCCCCCTCTCCCTCTCTCCTCCCCCTCTATCCTCCTCTTCCCAACCTCCCTTTCCCCTCTCCCTCTCCCGCTCCCCCTCCCCTCTCCCCTCCCCCACTCCTCTCCCCTCCCCCTCTCCCCTCCCACCTTCCCCTCTCCCCTCCCTTCACCCTCTAACCTCCCCTATCCCCTCCCTCCTCCCACTCCCCTCCCCTTCCCCCTCCCTCTCCCCTCTCCCTCTCTCCTCCCCTCTCTCCTCCCCTTCCCACTCTCCCCTCCCCTCCCCTCTCCCTCTCCCGCTCCCCCCCCCCTCCCCCTCCCCTCTCCCCTCCCTCTCTCCTCTCCCCCTCCCCCACTCCCCTCCCACCTTCCCCTCTCCCCTCCCTTCACCCTCTCTCCTCCCCCTCCCTCCTCCCCCTCCCCTACCATCACCCTCCCCTCCCCCTCTCCCTTCCCCCTCTCCCCCTCCCTCCCCCACTCCCTCCCCCTCCCCCTCCCATCTTCCTCCCCTCCCCCTCTCCCCTCCCCTCTCCCTTTCCCCTCCCCCTCCCCCTCTCCCCTCCCCCTCTCCCCTCCCCCTCTCCCCTCCCCCTCTCCCCTCCCCCTCTCCCTCTCCCCTCCCCTTCTCCTCTCCCACCCCCTCTCCCCTCCCCTCATCCTCTCCACTCTCCCATCCCCCTCGCTCCTCTCCCCTCACCCTCTTCATCCCCCTCCCCCTCTCCTCTCCCTTCCCCCTCCCCCTCTCCCCTCCCCTTCCCCCTCCCTCTCCCTCTCCCCCTCTCCCTCTCTGCTCCCCCTCTATCCTCCTCTTCCCACTATCCCCTCCCCTCCCCCTCTCCCTCTCCCGCTCCCCCTCCCCTCTCCGCTCCCCCACTCCTCTCCCCTCCCCCTCTCTCCTCCCACCTTCCCCTCTCCCCTCACTTCACCTTCTAACCTCCCCCTATACCCCTCCCTCCTCCCTCTCCCCTCCCCTTCCCCCTCCCTCTCCCTCTCCCTCTCCCCTCTCCCTCTCTCCTCCCCCTCTCTCCTCCCCTTCCCACTCTCCCCTCCCCTCCCCCTCTCCCTCTCTCCTCTCCCCCTCCCCCACTCCCCTCCCACCTTCCCCTCTCCCCTCCCTTCACCCTCTCCCCTCCCCCTCTCTCCTCCCCCTCCCCTACCATCCCCCTCCCCCTCTCCCTTCCCCCTCTCCCCCTCCCTCCCCCACTCCCTCTCCCCTCCCCCTCCCCCTCCCCCTCTCCCTCCCCCTCCCCCACGCTGTCTGGTGTTTTCCAAGCTGCAGCGGGGCGCGGCTGCCAGCCGTGGCGCGGCCAATGGAAGCAGAGCGCGTCTGTGAGTCATCAGTTGCTGGTAGAGCGAGGCTGCACAGGTTGCGTTCCTGTCTCTGGATCAAAGATACTAGAGGAGCCGGATGAACCACAGCGTTAAAATCGCCAATGCTGAAGTGTGGTCCGCAAAGGAGACATTTTAGTCGGCTAACTTGTACCCCACACCCACCGCTCGGCTACAAGTCAACACTTAACTCCAATATGTTGGAAGCACGAATAACTGCAGACGCTGGAGTAGTTCACCCGGTCATGGGATCTGAAGAAAGATCCCGCCCCGAAACGTAGGTTATCACTGTCCGGCAGAGGTGCCGCATGACCCGCTGACTTACTCCAGTACTTTATGATCCAATGTAATGTTCTCGGTCTTTTCATTCAACCCGCTGTCCAATCGTTGTACGTCTATCCGAATATCTTCTACTCTGTTCCCTGTCCATTTGATTGTGCATTGCGACGCTACTGCGATACCTACTCCAGTGATTTGGCTGTACTGATCGGACTACAGTTTGTTGGTGATTGCAGGGGATTACTAAACAGACCGTCAGAGTACTCACACCCTTTAGAGTTGAATCAGACCAGCAACGCATTAAGCGACTCAGCTTACCAGGGATACCAAACGCCGCCAGGATCGGATAGGTGATTTCATTGACGTACAGAATTGCTGCCCGTCCCATCTGGAAGAGTCCCAATGTCGGCGTTAAGTCCGGGGAGCACAATTGAGCTACAGCGCGGTTCAGATGTTCATTTATACTCCCGTCAACTCTCCAGTGGGGTCCGGGGAATGACGGAACCCAAATATTAGTCACACTCTCTTGAAGAAACACGTTTCTTTCCACACAATATGAAGTAATCTCACTTATCCCGCGGTGGAGGAATGCTTGATGTAGAAAGTGCAGATTAATGTACCGCTCTCGACTCAAGTTACAACGTGAAGGGCTTTTGCCGGGTCAGGAGTCACGGTTCACGCGCCGAATGGCATAGCTGATGTTGGAGGACGTTAACACATTCAAATCCGAAATATAACCCGCCATTTATAACATGCGTATCCACAGAAAACGGAACGGGGTAAAAGACAATGGTTTGCTTAAATTGTATTTGTAATTCATAGGTTAATAATCAGTATTGGAAATCAACGAATCAGAGCGTGAAACTTACGCGGTGGGAGTAATGCCGCCCAAATCGAAGTCCATCTTCGAGAAGTGTCACTGTCGCCAACATATTTATTGTTCCTGGTAACATCGCCTGGTTAAAGCTATGGTTTGACCATTTCAAGAAAAGGGTGCACATTTTAGTTCAAAAGTAAAACAAACACACTGTGGTAGGTTTGAAATAAAAATAGAGAATGACTAAAACATATTCAGCTGATCGGGCACCATCTACACAGCGGAATGAGATTTGAAGTTGAATATTTTCCATTCTGTAGAAGGGTAGTGAGCTTTCTCCGTACATGACGGGCCGTTTCCAGGCTGTATCTCCAAACAAACAAAACATAACACGGTCGTGATTCAATTGAGGAACTATTCTCTTGGCCTCCAGTTAGCGGGAAACGTTCCGTTCTACACGTTTGGAGAGAAGCTGCTAAGATATACAGAAGTTCTCAGGGGGACTTAAAGTATTGACTGGGAGAGTAAGAAAGTATGGGCCAAAGGTAGGACGACTATGTGACGCCTTCGCCGAAGAAGGGGGTTAAGCGCGCATAACTGGAAGTGTTGTGCTCTTAGTCTTCTGCTCAAGGTTAAGCGACCCTAGTTTACGAGGTTTGTAAAATATGTTTAGGAATTCATTCTTCGGCGGTGTTTCTGGTCAACCAGGTAGGGTTGCTGCAAATGGTTCTGGGAAACATGCCAATGGGAGCGAGTGTCGCTGGAAGATGTGGAAAGAGAGGTCAACTTGCAAAGGCGTATTATGTGGTTGCAAAGTAGAAAAAATCTATATTTAAATCATGCAATGGCTGCAAAGCAGAAAAGGGTAATCGGGTCATCGTATCCACGTTGGATCTTTCCGGTGCAATTTAGAAACATGCCGATTTCAATGCAATGAGAAGAGGTGTGACTAAGGTTAATAGGAATGTAAGCCTGACGTGGGAAATAGCATTCGAACAGTGGAAAGCCTTCAAGACGAAATTATTTCAGAAAATCCTATTTGCCCACTCATAGAGTGATAGAAACAGAGTTGCACAGCAGGTAAATAGGCCTTTAGCCGCAGCGCACGCGCGCCCACCAAGCTTCCTTCATGATAGCCACATTTGCCTGTATTGGGCCCACATCCTGCTATGTATTTCCTGTCAATGACATTCCCAATTGCCTTCTAAACGTTCTAATTGCATTTGCCGTTAACCGTTGCTCTGGCACTTATCTGCGACCCTTATCAGTTTATATAACTCTATGAGACCATCCCTCAGTCTCCAGTGCTCCAAGGAATAAAATCAGAGACGGCAAAATCTCCACTTGTCCTTATTACTATCTCCCGAATGCGGCCTCACCAACGTCTTCTCCATCTGTAAGATAACGTCCCTAATTCTTTACTCATTACGGCGATGAAGGTTAACGCACCATCAGCTCTCTTTCCCATCCTGCCGACCTGCGACTCCATTTTCAACGAACTGTGTACCAGCGCTCCAGACCCCCCTGCTCTACAATACCCCCAAGGGCCCACGTTTGCTGTGAAGGTCCTGTCCCCGTTTGCCATCCAAAACTACAACTCATCACACTATCTGCATCAAGTTCCATTAGTCATTCCTCACACACTTGCACAACTGATCAAGGCCCTGCTGTAATTTCTGCAAACCATTTCTACTGTCCCTGATGCAACCTATTTTCGCGGCGTAATTCAAAAAAACATAAGATCTTCCCTCAGCCTCGTTCGATCAAGGGTAAAAAGTCGCAGTAATCAAATCTCCTTTTATAACTCAAACCCTCCGATCCAAGATAAATCCGCCTGAATACTTCCACATCCTCTCTACTTTGATTTCATCATTCTTGGATTATGGCTGGACATACTCAGGCTATTGGGAAGTCCAAATGACTGAAGTGTTGGTGAGCAAACCTTCTGGGAGGAGCGATCACTGTTCTAATAGCCTCATGATATTTATGGATAAAGACAGTGTGGGCCGACGGGTTAACTTTTTGAATATTGGCAAAGCTCATTTATATGGTATTGAACAACACATGGGTCAAGTGGCCTATTTGTCGGCAAAAGAACGGCCGGTCAGCGGGATGTTCAAAAATGTGTGGTGGAAAGAGTTCAGGACATTCATCATCCTGGTTGGGTGACGGGCGAATAGATGGGAATGTGGAAGATTGGATGGCAAGAGAAGTTGAGGCTCTGGCCAAGAAAAAGATGGAGACAGGTTTACGAAGCTTGGACCAAGTGTACCCCACTGGAGGAGTTTTGGGAACTGAGGGGAATACTTAAATAGGCCATGTTAACTATCGTAATCAGTCCTTGTCCTTCCAAATGCAGGTAGATCCTATTTCGCGGTAAGTTTGTCACCGCGGCTATGGATTATTAGCCTTTGGATTACTAGAATGTCCTTGCAGCTTTTCTGAAATTATGGCACAATCTTCCAAAGGCCACCATGGCAAAGGAAGACAAGCAAATCTCTACCAGAGCACAAAGAATTGCGTTGCTTGCTTCGCACAACCTCCTGGAATGCCTTTGGCCGGGCCCGGAGATTTATCCATAATTATGCTTCTCAAGACCGGAAAAAGCTCCTCTCGATTAATAACGAGTGTGGCGGCGCTGCGTCTGCGGCTGTGGACCGCCTGCAGTCTGTCTGTCACTTGTCCTTCCTTGTCTTATCGTTAATGTTAGATGTATGTAATAATCTATTTTTAGTTGAGTGTTATATGGGGGGTTAGTGGGTGGGAACTTAAATAAAATCTCTTTCGACAACGGAGATGCGACCTTTCTCCTGTGTGGTATCTCCGTTCCCGCTGCGGCCTAACATCCAGGAGCTGGGCGCTTCCAGCTGGTATCGACCTTGAGGGCTCCGGTCCCACAGCCTGTGGACTTGCGGAGCTGGCTCACTTTCGGGGGCTGTGGTGGCGCTGCGATTGTGGCTCCGACTCCACTTTCGGAGGCTTCGGAGGGTTCGGCCGCGGGCCCTGTGGTCTGTGACCGACTTTTCGGGAGCTCCAGGCGCAGCAGCTTCGTCCGCCCCGAATCGCTAGGCTTGAATCGCAGGTCCTTTCATCGCCCGGCGCGGCTCAGCCGCGGGATCTTCCATCGCCCGGCGGGGGCTTCAATATCGGGAGCCTCGAAAGCCTTGACGCAGCAGTTTGACTGCCTGACCGCGGGAGAAACAAGGAAGAGATAAGACTTTTTTAACCTTCCATCACAGTGAGGAGGTGCGTGGAGGAGAGTCACTGTGATGAATGTTCATGTTAAATTAATGTAAGTGTGTGTTTTGTTTGCTTTTTATTGTCCTGACGGTCTGATAACGACATTTCGTTCACATTTTATTTTTTTGAATGACAAATAAATTCATTTCAATTCAATTTAATTCAATTCAATTCGACAATATATTTCAAGACATCATCAGTCTCTACCATGATTCCCCTAGCTTCCATGACCCGCAAACTGCACTGGGGCAAAATAGAATTGTTTAAGAGCTGGGAGATTTTCCGCGGCTCCATACACAGATTAATGCACTTTTATTACGTCCGCTGCAACCATTTGCTCCTAGTGTATTTAATCAATCTCTTGTGATTTTCCTGCACCTTATCTGGCAGGAATATTTCATGTGCCCTTTTTGGCTTTCCGAATTGCCATTTTAAATGCAATCCCACTCTCAAGGGATTCTCAAGGGATGCCAGCTGCCGGTACGTGACATGTTTTTCCTTGGTATCCTGACCAGAGCTTCAATATGCCTCGTCAGCTGGAGTTCTCGTGTCCTGAGCACCTCGTCGTACGCTGTAGCACACGAACAGGAACTTGCTGACCTCGAATTCTCCTTAACGCACTAATAAATTCCTCCACCAGGCACCATTCGCAGGTCGCCGGTGTAATGCTATCAGAATTAGTCCGTCAATTTCCGTCTTTAACTGGTGGGTGAATTCATCTTTTCATTACTATTTTAAAAGTAATAGCATCATGGTAAACGTAGGAAAAAGCACTCGTCCACGATGTCCTTGCCGAACATAATGCCAAGTTAAATTAATCTTCTCATTCTTCACGTGGTCCATATGCCTCCTTTCCTCCATATCGATATGTATATCTAAGAACCTCTGAAAAGCCACCATCGTATCTTTTCCGGCGCCACCCTCGGCAGCACGTTTCAGTCTTCATAGAACAGTGAGCAGCACAGCGCCGGAACGGCTCTGCGGCGCATAATGTTTGTGCCGAACATGATATCCCGCTGTAACTTCTGACAGCCTTGCCCGCTGTGTGCAACTCCTCCAACTCTGGTGTCGTCATCAAACTGACTCACCAACCCATTTACATTTACGTCTCATTCATTAATATATATATATATATATATATATATATATATATATATATATATACACGCACGCACACGCACACATATATATCACACAGCAGAGGTCCCGGCACCGACCCCTGTGGAACGTCACTGGTCACAGTCGTCCAGCCAGAATATCTATTTTCTACCACAACCCTCTGTCTTCTGTGACTGAGCCAGTTCCGAATCCATATGACCAATTCATCATAAATCCCATACTTCTTCATTTTCTGGATCAGCCTACAAAGAGGAATTTTATCAAAGGTCTTACTAATATTCATGTGTGCAACATCCACCGCCCTACCTTCATCAATCTCCCTTGTCACCTCCTCAGAAAACACAATCAAATTAGTGCAACATGAACAGCCGTGTGTACAAAGCCATGTTGTCTATCCCTATTTAGACAATTTCTTCCAAATGAGGATAAACACTATCTCCAAGAATCCTCTCAAATAGTTTCACTGCCAGTGGCATGTGGCTTCCTGGATTCTCTCTACTTCCTTTCTTGAATAAAGGAAAAACACTGGCGACTCTCTCGTCCTCCGGGACGTCACCTGCGGCTAGAGAATAAATAAACATCCTCGCCAGCGCTCCGCAATGTCCTCTCTTGCCTCCCTCAATAACCCAGGAACGATCCGGTCGGGCCCTGGGACGTTATCCACTATAATGTACTTCAAGCGCCTCAGCTCCATCTCAATCTCAATCTCAAACTGCCTCAGCATATTTGTATCCTCTACACTGATATCACTTTCAGTTGGAGGACCAAGTCCTCGGTGAATACAGATGTAAAGTATTCATTAAGTACCTCACCTACATTCTCCCACACGCATAGATTCCCTCCCTTATCTTTGTGCGATGCTGCCATTTCCATTGCAACCCTCTTCTCTTTAACGTACGTATTTGGATTTTTATTCAATACGCCGAAATGTACACGACATTCCGTGGTCCCATCTGACCCTTCTAATTGCCGGCTTGATCTTTGACCTACTCGCTTTATATCCACGTCAGTCCCGTCTGATGACACCGTCTTAAACTGGACATAATGAGAATGCTATGAGAATGCAGGGTGCCTTGGACAGGTTGTGTGAGTGGGCAGATGCATGGCAGATGCAGGTTAATGTGGACAAATGTGAGGTTATCCACTTTGGTGGTAAGAACAGAAAGGCAGATGATTATCTGAATGATGTCCAGTTAGGAAATGGGGAAGCACAAAGGTGTCTTTGTTCATCAGTCACATAAAGTTAGTATGCAGGTACAGCAGGCAGTGAAGAAAGCTAATGGCATGTTTTATCCTTTATGACAAGAGGAGTTGAGTATAAGAGCAAAGAGGTCCTTCTGCAGTTGTACAGGGCCATAGTGAGACCGCGCCTGGAGTACTGTGTGCTGTTTTGGTCTCCAAATTTGAGGATGGACATTCTTGCTATTGAGGGAGTGCATCGTAGGTTCACTAGGTTAGTTCCCGGAATGGCGGGATTGTCGTATGTTGAAAGACTGGAGCGACTAGGCTTCTATACACTGGAATTTAGAAGGATGAGAGGGGATCTTATTGAAACATATAAGATTATTAAGGGATTTCATATTATTATATTTTCATATTTATTTCAGATACAGCGCGGAAACAGGCCTTTTCGGCCCACCAAGTCCGCGCCGCCAAGCGATCCCCGCACATTAACACTATCCTACACACACTAGGGACGATTTTTACATTTACCCAGTCAATTAACCTACATACCTGTACGTCTTTGGAGTGTGGGAGGAAACCGAAGATCTCGGAGAAAACCCACGCAGGTCACGGGGAGAACGTACAAACTCCTTACAGTACAGCACCCGTAGTCAGGATCGAACCTGAGTCTCCGGCGCTGCATTCGCTGTAAAGCAGCAACTCTACCGCTGCGCCCATGATTGGACATGTAAGAGGCCGGAAACATGTTCCCAATGCTGGGGGAGTCCAGAACCAGAGGTCACAGATAAGAATGAGGGGTAGACCATTTAGAACGGAGATGAGGAAAAACTTTTTTAGTCAGAGAATTGCAAATCTGTGGAATTCGCTGCCTCAGAAGGCAGTGGAGGCCAATTCTCTGAATACATTCAAGAGAGAGCTAGATAGAGATCTTAATGATAGCGGAGTCAGGGGGTATGGGGAGAAGGCAGGAACGGGATACTGATTGTGAATGATCAGCCATGTCTATTGTCTATTGAATATAAGCTTCCTTTTCCTCCGGGCGGAGGGAACGACCTCCTTGGTCAACCACGGTTCCCTTAGTTTGCCATCCCGATGCCTGATCATTACTGGAACATACCGACCCTGCACTTTGATCAGCTGGCCTTTAAAATACTCCCACATGACATCTGTGCCTTTACCCAATAACAACGGATCACTGTCTACCGTCCCTAACTCCTGCCTAATGGTTCCGTCCAAGAACCCCGACAGTCCTTACAGGCGAGGCAGAGGTAATCTTGCACCTTCTCCAACCTCATCTACTGTATCCACTGTTCCAGGTGTGAACTCCTATTTATCGGCGAGACCAAGCGCAGTCTCGGCGATCGTTTCGCTGAATACCTCCGCTCAGTATGCCTAGACCTACATGATCTCCGGGTTCCTAAACTCTTTAACTCTTTAAACTCTTCCATTCCCATACTCCCCTGTTTGTCCTGAGCCTCATCTGCTGTCAGAGTGAGGCACAACGCAGATTGTAGGAACTGCCCCTCATATTTCGCTTGGGCAGCTTACAATCCATCGGTATGAAAGTTGACTGCTCTCACATCATAACTCGTCCTATCCGTCTCTCTCCACCCCCCCCACCCCCATCCTAGTTCTCCGACCAGTCTGACTGCCCTCATGATTAAATTGTACATAATATGCCTCGTTGTCTGCTTCCCATTGCTAACATTGAACCATTTTGTATTTTCCTTGAACCACGTCGCCTTTTATCCCTCGTTTTCACACCTTACCATTCCATGTATCTCGTTTCCCTCTCCACTGAGCCCCAGTCTGAATTATCTCGACCCGAAACTTCATCCATTCTTTCCATCCAGAGATGCTGCCTGTCCCGCTCAGTTACTGCTCAGTTAGTGACATTTTAATCTACCTTGCCCCAATTAACTCCTTTCCCGTAACACCCGGATCCGTCCCGATTCAAATCAACCTTTGACCAGCTGCACCTTAAAATAGAACTTGCTCCGCGCATCTGTTCTAACTCTTCGTAAACCGAGAATGGATTATATGTAATATGATTCCAGAAGAACTGGGAGAGGTTCTCAGATTCACTGATTTTAATACAATGTCATTTTCTCCCAATATATTGATGTTAATATGTACATTAATCAATGCTAATAGTTCAATTTCACAACTGCGTGCAATCAGATCCAGGAAATGTAACACAAAGGACCGTGGATAAACGTTTCAGACACCCGTTACAGCGAACAGTTCTGCATCACGAACACAGCGGGACAGGAAGCCGGGGATGTGCTCAGGTTGTGTTGCCCGTAAAGGTCCAGAAACTGCTGAAACAATGAACATTAAACAGATTCAGTTGAGGTGGTGGGGAGAGAGATGGGGTGGGGTGGTGGGGTTGGATTTGCAGTTGGATGGACAAAGGGCTGAGATGAAAAGAAAAAAGATTTAAGCGACGGAAATGAGGGTAGAGGAGACGTAAAATATCAGTCCAGAGCAAGGACTATAAGTGGGAGGCGACGGGGGTGGGGTGGTGAGGGTGGGGGGGGGGGGGTATGGGAAAGGGAGACATTGCTTAGATGCTCAGATGTTCCATTCAGCTCAGTTCAGCTCAGTTTAGTCTATTGCCACGTGTACTGAGCTACAGTTAAAAGCTTTTTGTTGCTTGTTCACCAGTCAGCAGAAGGACAAAACATGATTACTATCGAAGCATTTACAATGGGGGGCTTCAAGTGTTGACTTTGAGAGCAGGACTTTAAAGGGCGAATGCCCTTAGAACGCCCGTGACGGACGTTGGGCGACAACGGGAGTTTAGCGCGTATAACCGGATATGTTCCACCCTGAATGTTCTTCTCAAGGTTAAGCGACCCCAGCATACGACGTTTCTGAAACTTGTTTGTGAAATCTTTCTTCAGCAGCGTGTTTCTGGTAAACGAGGTAGGTTTGCCGTGATAGGTTCTTCTGAATATTTCATACCCTCTCTGGCTTAATTACATTGTTTCTTTATAATAGCTAGATCTACTCTTTGGAGATTGGGAAGGGTAAGTTACGAAAGTGTTGGCGGTCAAATCTTTTAGCGATCGCTGTGCTATTAGCTTCAGGATAGTTTTTGATCGAGACAGGTAGAACGTACAACTTACAATTCTGAACAGGGGCAAGGCTAACTTTGATGGTATTAGACAATAACTTGTTAAATTTGCTTGGGCCAAATAGCTTCCCGGCAAACAAACATCCGGTAAGTGAAGTCTTTTTTAAAAGTGTGGGGGCCAGAGTGGATGACATGCATGTTCCTGTTGGAGTGAGGTGCGAAGCGGGAAGCTTGGATCACGAACGAAATTGAGGCTCTGGTCAGGCAAAAGAAGGAGGTAAGGGACACGTATAGGAAGCCGGGATCAACTGTATCACTGGAGGAGTTTCTGGAACTGATCGCCATACTTAAGAATTCCATGCTCAATATAACCGATCAGTACTTGGCTTTTCAAATTATTTAGGACTTTTGCCATCTCCCGCGGTGTATACACAGATGAGTACACTTTTAGCTCGTTTATTGGAACCCTTTATTCGTAAATTGCCAAGAGAATCCTTTGGGACTTCGCTTTACAATATCTGCCTGGAATATCTCATGTTCCCCATTTGCTCTCCGGATTTCCATCCTAGTGTGTTCCGCGTAACTCCCAAGGCATTCCATTGATACCAGCTGCCGATACCTGACACGTATCCCCTTCTTTTCCTGACCAGGGCTGTCATATGAGGGAAGATTGAAATGAGTTTAGAAGGATGAGAGGGAATCTTATAGAAACATATAAAATTATAAAAGAACTGGACAAGCTAGATGCAGGAAAAATGTTTCCAATGTTGGCGGGGTCCAGAACCAGGGACACAGTCTTAGAATAAAGGGTGAGGCCATTTAAATATGAGGTGAGAAGGAACGTTTTCACCCAGAGAGTTGTGAATTTGTGGAATTCTCTGCTACAGTGGGCAGTGGAGGACAAATCACTGGATGAATTTAAGAGAGAGTTAGATAGAGCTCTGGGGGCTAGTAGAATCAAGGAGCATGGGGAGAAGTTGGGCACAGGTTACTGATTGTGGATGATCAGGCATGATCACAATGAATGGTGGTGCTGGCACGAAGGGCCCAATGGCCTTCTCCTTCACCTATTTTCTATGTTTCTATGTTTCTATGAGAGGGTGTGTAGGCCGGGACTCTGTTTCTTGGAGCGCAAAAAGATTAGGGGTGATCTTATTGAGGTTTATAAAATAATGAGAGGAATAGATTAGGTAGATGTACAGAGTCTCTTGCCCTGAGTAGGTGAATCGAGGACCAGAGGACGTAGGTTGAAGGTGAAGGGAAAATTATTTAATAGGTATCTAAAGGATAACCTTTTCATACAACGGAAGGTGGATGTATGGAACAAACTGCCGGAGAAGGTAGCTGAGGCTGGAACTATCCCAACATTTCAGAAACGGTTAGACAGTTACATCGATAGGACAGGTTTGGTGGTATATGAACCCAGTCGTCTGTCAAAACAATTTGGCCCTTGTCAAAGTCGCTCACGTCTTTACTCCTGCCCATTTCTCCTGCATCTAACACATCTCCTTCAAGAACTGACCGTTCAATTGCTGCCAAGTATATTCCACCCCTTGACAGGTGCCATTGTAACAAGATAATCAACGTTATTCACTTCGCCAAAACATAATGTTTTCTCTGATCGGCGTATGTTTTGCAACATACGAGGAATTTAATTTGCCGTACAGTCATCCCAATCAAAAGCAACAGGACACGCAAAATACATATTAACATGAACACCCCACAGTGACTCCTCCACATTCCACACTGTGATGGAAGGCGAACAAAAGTTCAATATCTTCCCTTCTTTGTCCTCCAGCGGTCGGGGGCCTCTAACCTTCCGTTGACGGGACGATCTTGACTCCTGTCGCCGGCGGCGGGCCTTCCTCGTCGGGGCGATCAAGCTCCCGCATCAGGGGGGGAATCTCAGCACCCCCGCGCCGGGCTATCTACCCCGGGTCAGGGCTTGTCGAACCTCGTGCGGCTTTTGGAGCTCCCGACCGGTCTCAACCCGAGACTGCGAACTCATCGAGTTAAGTCCGCAGGCCGCGGGTAAGTCTGCGGCCCCGCGGTGAGGCTCAAAGTTCACGAGGTTAATTCCCGGGATGGCGGGACTATCATATGTTGAAAGAATGGAGCGACTGGACTTCTATTACCTGGAATTTAGAAGGATGAGAGGGCATCTTTTAGAAACATATGATTATTGAGGGATTGGACACGTTAGAGGCAGGAAACATGTTCCCGATGTGGGGGAGTCCAGAACCAGGGGTCACAGTTTAAGAATAAGGGGTAGGCCATTTAGAACAGAGATGAGGAAAACCTTTTTAATCCAGAGAGTTGTGAATCTGTGGAATTCTCTGCCACAGACGGCAGTGGAGGCCAATTCTCTGGATGCTTTCATGAGAGAGTTAGATGTATCTCTTAAAGATAGCGGAGTCAAGGGATAAGGGAGAGAAGGCAGGAACGGGGTACTGATTGTAGATGATCAGCCATGATCACATTGAATGACGGTGATGGCTCGAAGGGCCGAATGGCCTACTCCTGCATCTATTGTCTATTGTCTATTGTCTAAACGCAGGCAGGTGGGAATAATGTAACTGGGACATGTTGGCAGGTGTGGGCCAGTTGGGCCGAAGGACCTGTATCACTCTACGACTCTATGACTCTCTAGTCCTCAGCCTGCTCGTGTTCCATGTGCCTTTATTACCTCCATACCGATGTGCCTATCTCATGTACTGCACTGTTCTATGTTCTATGCTCCTGGAAGGCTGGGACGCGCTGCCGAGGGTGGTGGTGGAAGCACATTCGATGGTGGTCATCATTACAAATACCACAAACAGCAGAGGTCCCAGCTTAGTTCGCTGCAGTACTACACTTGTCACAGAGCTCCAGCCAGAAAATCTACATTCCAACATAGCCCTCTGCCTCTTCCCAATAAGACGGTTCGAATCCATACGACCAGGTCATCTTGAATCCTGTACACCTTAATCACCTGGATGAAAGCGGTGCTGACTAACCTTAATTAGCCTATTCTCGTTCAAATAAGAGTAATTCCTGTCTCGAAGAATGCCCTCCAATAGCTTCTTTGCCATTGATGAGAAGCTCAACGGATAATAGTTCCCTTGGTTTTCACAAGGTATTTCTTCCGCACCACCATATCTCGATCATAAACTGTCTTATCATATTTGTATTATCTACACTTGTATTATCTACGCTTGCTAAACTTGAGGGCGTGCAGCGTAGGTTTACTAGGTTAGTTCCCGGAATGGCGGGACTGTCATATGTTGAAAGACTGGAGCGACTAGGCTTGTATGCAATGGAATTTAGAAGGATGAGAGGGGATCTTATCGAAACATATAAGATTATTAAGGGGTTGGACACGTTAGAGGCAGGAAACATGTTCACAATGTTGGGGGAGTCCAGAACAAGGGGCCACAGTTTAAGAATAAGGGGTAGGCCATTGAGAACGGAGATGAGGAAAAACTTTTTCAGTCAGAGAGTTATGAATCTGTGGAATTCTCTGCCTCAGAAGGCAGTGGAGGCCAATTCTGAATGCATTCAAGAGAGAACTAGATAGAGCTCTTTAGGATAGCGGAGTCAGTGGGTATGGGGAGAAGGCAGGAACGGGGTACTGATTGAGATTGATCAGCCATGATCACACATTGAATGGCGGTGCTGGCTTGAAGGGCCGAATAGCCTCCTCCTGCACCTATTGTCTATTGTCTATTGTCTATCATCCAAGTCCTTCTCCCGGGTGAATACAGATGCAAAGTACTGCTTTATTACCTCACCTACATTATCCGATTCTACGCATAAATCCCTCCTTGATCTCTAAATGTTCCCACCTCCCCCCCCCCCACCCCACCCCCTCCCCCCCCCCCCCCCATACCCTTAGTTCTAACGGCCGTGTAAGAAATCATGGGACGTTCCTTAATCTGCCTGGCGATACATTTCATGCCCCTTCTGGCCGCTCTAATTGTCCGCTTGAGTTTCCGACTCGCTTTATATTCCTGCAAAGCCGCGTCTGATGCCTCCTTCTGAAACCTGACAATCTTCCTTCGTGAGCTTTTACAACACCATTCGTCACCCACTGTCCCTTTCAATTGCCATCCTTATCTCTCAACCTCAGTGGGAAATGCTGATCCTGCACTTTGATCATAAGGCGTGTTGATTTCGACATATAATCTAAGGAACAATGCCTCAATTAAGTACTTCCCCCCAAACATCCAGACCTGTCCCTATTCAAAACACTCTTCCGCACTTTCCCCGCACATCTTCTTTAACGTTTAAACTTAACCACTACTCACCCAAGAACGGATTACCAGTCACGTGATTCGAAAATAACTAAGGTAGGTTTACAGACACAGTGATTTTAATACAATGCAAATTTTTCTCTCAAAATATCGATGTCCATGCAAAGATTAATCAATTTTAATCGTTCTATTTCATTAGAGCGTACATTTAAACCGAGGAATATAACACAAAGGATCGTAGATTAATGTTGCAGCTACCTGTTGTAGAGAACCGTTAACTACCCAGAGCAACGCGGAGCAGGACGCAACGGCCGTGTTATCCGGACACCCACAGTAAATGCACCAACAATAAATTTCGGATGGGTACAAATTCCAGACATCAAAAGAGAGAAAGTGTGAAAGAAGCTAAGGATACAGGAGGCGTAAAAATATTGAGCCAGAGGAAGAAATATAGGTGGAAAGGTGCAGGAAGGAACTGCGGATGGCGGTTTACATAGACGTTGGACACAAAATGCTGGAGAAACTCAGCGGGAAAGGCAGCGTCTCTGGAGAGAAGAGATGGTTGACGTTTCGGGTCGAGACCCTTCTTCAGACAAAACGTCAGGGGAGAGGGACACACAGAGATAAGGAGGTGTAAGGAGTGAGAATGAGACATCAAAGGGGATGCAGCACAAAGAAAATGTAGAACAGATCATTGTTAGCTAGGAGAAGGTGACAACAAAGAAACAGAGATTATGTAATCGTGGACAGTCAGACTCGTGGGTAAAACGGGAAGGGGGAGGGATGGAGAGGGCACGTGCTGGAGGGGGGGTGAATGCACGTTCACGTACTACACAACAAAGAGAGGGGGAAGCATGTAGGTTGATACTGAAGTGGTGGATCATATGGATTTGGGGCAAAACGGATGTGCCGGATATTGATGTTAGAAGAACAAATCAGTCACGCATGAACTCGCCTTGAACAGGTGTTGCCAGCGCGCTACATGGGAAATATATCGGGGCTAGCAAGTTACAATAATTTAGACATTGGGATAACATTTTATTCCACGAAGAGTCCTGCCCAACATGCCCGCTCTGGATGGAACCAAATTCACCGAACAGCACGATCATGTGAGATAATAGATTGATGGGCTGCGTCATATCCCACCTCCAGTTCTAGGCAACTGGCGCGCCGGTGTCATGAGTTTAACAATAATACTCGTTAAATGTGTAAATGCGTTCTTCACCTCCTGTCTAAATTTCCTCTGTGTCATCCCGTAGATCCACGTGTTGGCGCTGGAGCTGACGTGTGTGAGCAAGACCCCAACCTCATTGGCGATGTAAGATGGGCTTGAGTGATCCACACCCACGGAGTTCACAGTGACCCGACTTCGGATGAAAGTTACAGCGATCGTTGTCCAAAGCAGTATGAAGGCGCCGGACACGGTGAGCAGTAAAACGATGGATTTCCGCCGATTCTCCGCCTCCGTGTCCTTGCCATCCACTGCCTTCAGGCGACGACGGACTCTGTTGGCCGCAATGATGTTTTTGACCGTCAGTCCGTTGAACAATAGGATTATTAGGAAGGGTAGCAAGGGGTTAGAGATGGTACACATCCACGTAAAAACCAACCACCAATCGGACATGAAGTAGGCGCGTTTGGGTCGGCACCCCCATTTCACACTATCCACGGTGAAGCGTGGCTGGTACATGAAGTTAAAGGGGATGTACTTCAAGCAGCTCAGCGCGCACAAGGACACAATGACCGTGACGGCCGTCCGATCCGTACAATAGGTGAGTCTCAGCTTCGGGCAGCAAATGCTGACAAAACGGTCAAAGGTGAAGGACATGGTTAACCAGACGGAATAGTCCAGAGTAACGACCCGCAGGTATATATTGGAAGGACAAATTGCGCTGAGAGAGAGGAAGGAGTTGGCGATATAGTACATGTAGATTTTATGAATTAACACGTGAAATATGAGAACGAGGAGGTTGGAGATTGCCATCGCCACCATGTACCGGGTGATTCCTTTCGAGAGCCCGCACTTACCCCGGTACAGGATCGCAGCCGTCAGCACGTTCGCTGGGGGAAGAGCAAAGTACAGTGAAATTAATATTTAAATGGAACCACCGATGTAATGGAGCTAAAGTTACGATTGAATGTTGCGTAGCGCGACAAACCTCAGCGAAGCGAATCATAAGAACCACTTAGTGTTAGTAAGACGAGGCTCTTTCAATGCTCCATTCTTCAGAAACTCATCATATTAATTATCACAACATCATGTGCTCTTTAAACTCTAGTTTGCGTTTTCATTCCTCCTTTAAAAACACCGCATTAAATCCCCGTGATGTCCACTCTTTGGACATCTGTCCACATATCTCATATTCCCTCCATTTATGGCCGCTGACGCCGATGCGCTGCGTCTGAAGTTGCAATTTCTGTGTTGATCGCACATCAGATTACTGTAAAGTGCAGGAGAGGATGGAACAGGCTGTCAGAGCACTCACGGTCTGTCAGGAGGAAGCATTAAACAATCTCATCACAGCTTACCAGGGATACCAAACGCAGCCAGGATCGGATAGCTAATTTCATGGACGTATATAATTGGGGCCCGTTCCATCTGATTGTCCCAGTGAAGTTCAGGAACACAATGGAGCGATAGCGCAGTTCGGATGTTCTTTAATACTCCCACCAACTCCCCAGTGGGGACGGGAGAATGACGGAATCCCAATATTAGTCACACTCTCTTGAACAAACATGTTTCTTTCCGCGCGCGCACGTGTTTGGGTGTGTGTGAGAGTGAGCGAGTGTGCGTGTGTGTGCGTGTGTGTGCGTGTGTGGGTGTGTGTGTGTGTGTATTAGTGTGTTTGCGCGCGCCCGCGTGTGTATGTGTGTGTGTGTGAGAGTGAGCGAGTGTGCGTGTGCGTTTGTAGATTCGTGTACATGTATGATTGTGCGGTGTTGTGCGCGCGCGTGCGTGAGTATTTGTGAATGTGTGGGTATATGTTTGTGTGTGCGTGTGCGTAGATTCGTATATGTGTGTGGTTGTGCGTTCATCAATTCATGAATAAGTAAGTAATGGAAGTAAGTTAGGCAATTCAGCACAACGAATCTAGTCCGCCATTCAATCATGACTCACCTATCTTTCTGTCACAACCTCGTTCTCCAGCTTTCTCCCCATAACGTTTTCACCATTACAAATCAAAAATCTGTGAATCTCAACATTAAAAATACCCGATGACTTGGCCTCCACAGCCGCCTGATGGAGTTATATTTTTAGGCCACCCAATTATATGCAGGCAGATCGTGGAAAGATGTAGAACAAAAGTGTTATTGGAATTGGTCATTTCCACTTTTCCAATTTTGACTAGAACTTAATTGATGAGTGAGTTTTGGATTGAACTGAAATGGTTAGATGCCTCTGGGAAGTTTCTTGAAACAATGCGTGTAGTCAAACTCGGGATGAGGCAGCACTAAAACATATTGGGAATGCGTCCGATCAGGTGCTCATATTTGAAAGGTTTCGCATTTTGAGGACAATGATCATAGTTCAATAAGTTCTATAGATATTATACGCTTCGTCAATAAAAGGAAGTGTATGCAAAGTTAAGAAACTGGGTATTAATAGTGAGGTTGCAAGATGGATTCAACAATGGCTGAATGGGAGATACCAGAGGGTAACGGTTGACAATTGTATGTCAGGTTGGAGGCCAGTGTCTAGTGGAGTACCCCAAGGATCTGTGTTGGGTCCACTGTTGTTTGTCATTTACATTAATGATCTGGTGGTGTGGCAAATTGGATTAGTAAATATGCAGATGATACTAAGATAGGTGGTGTAGTTGATAGTGAGGTAGATTTTCAAAGTCTACAGAGAGACTTGGGCCTTTTGGAAGGGTGGGCTGAAAGATGGCAGATGGAGTTTAATGCTGATAAGTGTGAGGTGCTGCATTTTGGTAGGACAAATCAAAATAGGACGTACAGGGTAAATGGTAGGGAATTGAGGAATGCAGTGGAACAGAGGGATCTGGGAATAACTGTGCATTGTTCCCTGAAGGTGGAATCTCATGTGGATAGGGTGGTGAAGAAGGCGTTTGGTATGCTTGCCTTTATAAATCAGAGCATCGAGTATTGAAGTTGGGATGTAATGTTAAAATTGTACAGGGCATTGGTGAGGCCGAATCTGGAGTATGGTGTGCAGTTCTGGTCGCCAAATTATAGGAAGGATGTCGACAAAATGGAGAGGGTACAGAGGAGATTTACTAGAATGTTGCCTGGGTTTCAGCACTTAGGCTACAGAGAGAAGTTGAACAGGTTGGGTCTTTATTCTTTGGAGCGTAGAAGGTTGAGGGGGGACTTGATAGAGGTTTTTAAAATTTTCAGAGGGACGGACAGATTTGACGTGGGTAGGCTTTTCCCTTTGAGAGTGGGGAAGATTACAACAAGGGGACATAGCTTCAGAATTGAGGGACAAAGGTTTAGGGGTAACATGAGGGGGAACTTCTCTACTCAGAGGGTGGTGGCTGTATGGAATGGGCTTCCGGTGGAAGTGGTGGAGGCAGGCTCGATTTTATTATTTAAGAGTAAATTGGATAGGTCTATGGATAGGAGGGGATTAGACGGTTATGGTCTGAGTGCAGGTAGATGAGACTAGGTCAGGGAGAATGGTCGGCGAGGACTGGTAGGGCCGGACAGGCCTGTTTCCATGCTGTAGTTGTTATATGGTGTTATTATTATATGGTGGTATCAGGTGAATATAATGAAGGGGGAAAGAAACGAATACAAACAACTGGTGGCGCTAAAAGAGGCCATGAAAGGTTCTTGGCAATTGGGAGTAAGGGGAAGCCCACGGCATTTTATGCATATATTATAAGCAAAAGAATGGGAGCATTCATTGTTCATAATATAGGGTTGTAGACTTTTCTCTTTACTATTTCTCACTGGAGCTCTTCTGTGTAAAACAGGCCCTGATGTAAATGCTGTGTATTTCCATTGCTTTATATTTGCATCTGGTAAATTCAGACCCGTGAGTTCAGGCACAGCCTGTGAGGCGGGGGCAAGATATTGTACTGTAGGAGAGCACCAGGCTTCAATTCGGGCTCAGCGTTGAGGTAGCTGTCTCTGAAGGCTGGAAGCGAGCAATTAAGTGGACAGAGCTACACGCAGTCCACGCAGTCAGCTACACGCAGTAAGGGGTAATGTAGACACAAAGAACTGCAGACGCTGGAAATTTGAGCGAAACGCCAAATGTTTCATTAATACATCGGTTAGGAAGAATCTGCGAAGGATGTGGGTAGGCGAAGTTTCTCGTCCCTTTTCTGTCAGGTTCAGCATATTATCCGCCAATCCACCCAGTTCCTATTGAAGAATAACCTCGCAGGTCGGTAAAGTGAAATATTTTGTGGATCTTCCGCTCTCCGATCCACCTACCTTAAACTTCAATGATCCGCGAATATGAACACCAAAACCGGTCTCAATGTCCACCACATGTTCGCTCCATCTTGTCTCGCTGCGGGTGTAGTTCTGATTTCCCAACCTACCCATTGGGATGCCTGCAATTTGTTAAATCTCCAGATGTAACATCCTTGCACCCTGGTTGTCTTTCCCTTTGCACTACCTGTTGCATTTGTCTGTGGTTTGGTTGTTCTCATGAATGGCACGACTTAACTGCAGAGCCCGCGAACGAAGTATCTGGTGACAATAATAAACCGACGCCGATACCACTCTCTCTGCCAGTACTGTGTGCTGTACTGCAGCATCACTATTGTTGTCGAGTAATCTCCGCAATGACGGTCAATGCGCCAACAACAGGGAAACTCGTCAAAAATGGCCCTCTGAGTGGAAGTGTCAAAGACTGGAGGACACAGCTTCAATGTGTGCGAGTGGTAAATGGAGGCGTGCGGGGACAGTTACACAGCGCACGTTGAGTCGCTGGAACGCTGTCAAAATTGGTGGGAAAGCCCAAGATGATAATGACATTTAAAAGGCTTCTGGATAAGCACATGTATATGCTGGGAATGGAGTAGAATGGATTGTTTATAGACAAAAGAGATTGGTTTATCTTGACATGGTTGACAGATATTTTGGTCCGAAAACCATGTTACTGTCGCGTCGTGCTCTATGTTCTATATTTAGCAGTTTTAAAACACTGAAACCGAACCACTAACAGTTCTTCTGACATTGCAGTCCATTTTCAATTGCCCACCCGCCGGTCATAAAAGCAATTGGCGTAGAATTGGCTACTCGGCCGTTCAAACCTATCCTGTCATTGAATTTGCTCATTCCTGATCTACACTGGCCATGTGTCTCATTATATACCAGTTCCCAATTGCTCTCAATGCCTTGATCGTTACCAGGCTTCACCTTAAATATCATTGACGGGCGATGCCCCCTCTTCCCGCACCTGTAACTGAACAGGGAGCACTGAGGATTTCCCGTTTACGATACGATACGATACGAAGGAACTTTGTTCATCCCCGGAGGGAACGTGGTCTTCAAACAGTTATAATACACAACAAGGTACACGAAAAACTGGAAATGAAAATTTAATTAAACATGAAGAGAAAAGAAAAAGACAAGCGATTTTTGGCTGGCTGCCGTGTTATAAACAACAGGCAATAGACAATAGGTGCAAGAGTAGGCCAATCGGCCCTTCGAGCCAGCACCACCATTCAATGTGATCATTCTCAATCAGTACTCCGGTCTTGCCTTCTCCCCGTACCCCCTGGCTCCGCTATCCTTAAGAGCTCTATCTAGCCCTCTCTTGAATGCATTCAGAGAATTGGCCTCCAATGCCTTCTGAGGCGCAGAATTCCACAGATTTCCAACTCCACGACTGAAAAAAGTTTTTCCTCATCTCAGTTCTAATTGGCCTACCCCTTATTCTTAAACTGTGGCCCCCGGTTCTGGACTCCCACAACATTGGGAACATGTTTCCTGCCTCTAACGTTTCCAACCCCTTAATAATCTTATATATTTCGATAAGATCCCCTCTCATCCTTCTAAATTCCAGTGTATACAAGCCTAGTCGCTCCCGTCTTTCAACATATGACAGTCCCGCCACTACGGGAATTAACGCAGTAAACCTACGCTGCATGCCCTCAATACCAAGAATATCCTTCCTCAAATGTGGAGACCAAAACTGCACACAGTACTCCAGGTGCGGTCTCACTACGGCCCTGTACAACTGCAGAAGGACTTCTTTGCTCCTATACTCAACTCCTCTCGTTATGAAGGCGAACCTTCCATTGGCTTTCTTCACTGCCTGCTGTACCTGCGTGCTTCCTTTCAGTGACTGATGCACTAGGACACCCAGATCTCGTGTTAACAGCGCTTTCACGGGAACGACCGACCAAACAAACAAGCAAGCAAACAAACAGAAGCGGGCTTATCCCCTGGGAAGAGGATTCTAAAACTAGAGTTCCGCCCCCCCCCCTTCCCCACACAGGGTCCCCCTTTTTCTCCCACCCTCCCTCACGGCGGTACACTCAACGTCGGATCCTTCAATGTTCTTCACGGCGGTCCTCCCACGCCGACATTTTTCTTCACGGCGGCCCCACCACGGCGGTCCCCTCCCCCCCCTCGCCCCTCACGCTCATCGACGGCTGATCGTGGGTCGATCCCGAGGCCCCACCGTCGTCGAGGCTGCCGCTGTCGCCGAGGCTCCCGTTGCCGCCGAGGCTCACGCTGCCGCAGATGCCCCACCGCCGCCTAGTTCTCGTCTCACCGATAGAGGGCGCCTTGAATGGAGACACAAGTTACTGCAGATGCCGGAACGTTCAACAAAACACCAACTGATGGCAGAACTCAACGGGGCAGGCCGCATTTGTGGAGTGAATGGTCAGGTGACGATTCGGGTCGGCGCCCTTCTCCAGACAGCGTATTTCACGGGTCTGTGGACGCAGGCATCCCCCTATTTAGTCCGCTAAGTTGACAAACAGATCTTTTTTTAAATAATGTTTTTATTAACCGCTCTTCCTGTTGGCATTCATTGCATCGTATGATCCCGCCATCATAGCTGGTATCGGAAATTTAATTTTGCTTACTTCTGATGGAGGGTTATTACCCCGTCCTCTTCGGATCGTTCACCTTGTTGTGTTGAAGAGGCTTGCGTGCCCCCATGATTCAGAGAGCGACGCCGTCGGAAGCACTAGCTTCTGGTAGGGCCACCCATGGCGGTACGGTCGAGGATGAGGGCCCAGACAAAGAACGATCCAATCTACCAGACCTCAACGGCGGACCAGGCGGACGAAGTTATCTTGAACTCAACGACTGTGAAGGCGGATGAAGGCTGCAACAGGTCTATCAGCTCCAATCGTCTTCGTTCCCTTGCCATTGTAATTAGTTGATTGCTTTGAGAAGGACCGTGTGCTTCTTGGAGTGCAACATCAAGTACACGTTAAACAAACACAGGCACAGGCGTCTTCGTTCTGTGAGCAGCACAAAAGTTCACTCAAGACTTTCGGCGACCGGGGAAAGGCGACAGGAGCAGGCTACGTGATGGCTGAAAGTTCCCAGTCAACAACCGGAAGCGGTGAGTACTTGACTCAATCGCTCAACTTTGCACAGAAGCAGGAAAGTTGTTCGCCAGCAGTATTCATGTCTGAGCAACCCTAATTAGGATCCACTCTGCTCACCCTGAACTGGGAAGGGGCTAGAAATGGTGCCCTAAAAATAGTTTGCTTCGCCTCGTCCTGTCTGTAAACCCACGTCCAGAGGGATCACCATCATGCGGTCCAAAACCATCAAGAAGCGAAACTATGAAACATGGAACCTGGAACATACAAACTCTGATGAACAACCTAAACTCAGACTGACCAGAGAGAAGAACCACCTTTATGACTCGGGAACTCCACAAATTCTGCTTTGACATCGTTACTCTGAGTGAGACCCACAGAGCTGAAGAATGACAAATAAAGGAAGAACAAGGTCAATACACGTTTTTTTCTGGAAAGGTTTTGATCCTGAACAACCGAGGATCCACGGAGTGGGTTTTACCATCGGAAACAGCCAACTTCAGAAGCCGACAGAGCAACCACTGGGGATCAATGAACGTCTTATGACTCTGCAAATCCAGCTCGTCAAGAACCAATACACCACCATGATCAGTGCCTATGCCCCAACTCTGGACACTAAAGACGAAGTAAAGGAGAACTTCTCTGCCCTACCTGACGACGTCCTTTCCTCTGTTCCCAACGACGACAAGATCATTCTCTTCGGAGACTTCAATGCCAGCGTCGGGAAAGATCATAGGCTCTGGACGGGAACAATGGGCAAGGAAGGACTTCGCAAGGTCAAGGCCAATGGAACATTCCTCCTCGCCAAATGTGCAAAACACAACCTGGTGCTTACAAACACCTTATTTCGCCAGAAAAACAGGCACAAAGTCTCCTGGCAGCATCCACGTTCTGAACACTGGCACCTCATCGACTACATCATCCTACCATCCCCTGACCGACAAGGTGTACTGGAAACTCTCATCTGGTCCAAGGTGAGAATGAAGATTCGGCCCAAAAGGAAATATGAAAAGCGGAACACTACTAAGAAATTCAATGTTGGCGTCCTTCAAGACATCAACCATGTACAGAAGAACCAACAAAAACTTCAAGAACAACTGCCCCAACAAATCCCACCATCCATCGGAGAACACTGGACTCTATTGAAGAACGCTATCATCGCCTCCTGCAAGGAAACAATTGGGTTCAAGTTAAAAAAAAAGCACCAGGATTGGTTCGACGATAATGACAAACAACTCCAACAATTCATTGGTGAAAAGAGAAAAGCTTTCATCACCTTACAAAATGAGCAACAGTAGGCTACCAAAAGGAAGTGCTATCAGGAATGCAAGGCTGCAGTCCAGAAAAGCAACCGAAACCTGAAAAACCAATGGTGGAGGGAGAATGCTCAGGAAATCCAACAACGAGCAGACGCCAATGACACTCTAGGCTTTTTCAATGCAACTAAAGCCATTTTCGCCTATCCACTCACGGTCAAGCCCCAAAAGCAAAGGAGGGTCCACCATCCTGAAGAGCAATGCAAACATCGATTCTAGATGGAGGGAACACTTTGAAGATCTTCTAAATTAAACCGCCTCATATGACAGGAATGTGATTAACAACATTCCCTAGCAGCCCGCTGACGACTCCCTAAGCAGAATACCATCACTTGAAGAAATCAAGAAAGCCATCAAAATCTTGAAAAACTACAAGGCAGCTGGACTCGACGGAATACCTGCCGAGGTCTTTATAATTGGAGGTAACCTGCTCCATTACCAACGGCATCAACTTCCCATCAAGATCTGGATAAATGAAGACGTACCAGGAGACTTTAGAGACTCAACAATCGTTACCATCTACAAAAGGAAAGGCTTAGCCAAGAAGATCCTTCCGGAGACCCAAGCCGGTTTTAGACCATCACCTGGAACAGCCGACATGATCTTCAGAATGCGTCAACGACAAGAATAATGTCGTGAACAATTTCAACCTTTGTGCATGGCATTGTGTAGGAAAATAACTGCAGATGCTAGTACAAATCAAAGGTTACTCCCGCATTTTGTGATACCTTCGATTTGTACATGGCATTCATCGACCTCACTAAGGCCTTTGACTCGGTATCAAGGGAACTCTTATGGGACGTCCTATCCACCTACGGATGTCTTGAAAAGTACATTCTAATCCTGAGACTCCTCCAGGATGACATGCTGGCAACAGCAAGCGTGAGCCATTTCAAGTCAGATCAGGAGTGAAACAGAGATGCGTGATTGCCCCAACACTGTTCACCACCTTCATTGCGACAACCATCCACATCATCAAGGACGAACTACCCCCAGGAATCGAAATCCTCTACAGAACAGGTGGCAGACATTTCAATCTTGCCCATCTCAAGCCCAAGACTAAGGCATCTACGAGCTCCCTCATCGAGTTCCAATACACAGACAACAACAGTGTTGCAGCTCTCTCGGAAAATCATCTGCAACAGATCCTGACTGCCTTCAACAGTGCACACACGAAACTTGGACTTACCATCAACTCCAAGAAGACTCAGGTTATCGACCAATCGTCACCAACTGAGTCAAATCGGAAAGGACAGTCAATTCAAATTTGTGAAACAACCCTGGAAAATGCGGATCACTTTCTGTACCTTGGAAGTCACCTCCTTCAATGTGGAACTTGATAATGAGATCCTGCATCGTCGTAAGTGTGCTGGACCAGCTTTTGGACGTCTTCCAACGAAAGTCTTTCAAAATCGTGACAGACACCAAAATGTTTGTGCACAAAGCAGTGGTGATTCCACCGCTCCTGTATGCATCAGAAACCTGGACAACATACAACGCCTTCTGAAAACACTTCAAAAGTTCCATGAATGATGTCTTCGAAGCAGCTTAAATACCAGCTGGGAAGACAGAAGAACCAACGTCAGCGTGCTGAATGAAGCAAAAACATCCAGCATTGATGTTTTCGTCATCAAGAACCACCTAAGATGGAGTGGTCATGTTATTCGGTTGGATGTCGAGCGTCTACCAAAGCAAACCTTCCACTCCCAGCTTAAAGAAGGCAAACGTAAAAGAGGAAGACAAAAGAAGAGATTCAAAGGCGCCTTAAAAGCCACCAGGAAGAAATGTGAAATCGACATCGACAATTGGGAAACAAATGCCAAAGACAGGAAACTCTGGTGAACCATCATCCAAAACGGAATAGCGACAACCAAAGCCCGATCTGACATCTGGAATTACCTGTCCTGAATGCCAAAGAACTTTCAACGCCAGGATTGGACTCACAAGCCACCTGAGAGTTAATTAAAAACAACGGAACGTCGACCATCCTCGACCCTGAGGGATAGCCACGACCACGACGATTAACCCGTAAGACTAATTGTTTTCCCTTCATGTCTTCAACAATCCTCTTAGTATTTCCAATCGTTCTTGCCTTTTTATTCATAATTTGCGCGTTTGAACAATCTATGGCACAGTGGTACAACTGATAGAGTAGCTTCCTCACAACACCGGAGATCCGGGTTCGATCCCAACCGCGGATTGTGTCTGTGTGCAGTTTGAATGTTCTCGGTGTGACCGCGTGGGTTTCCTCTGATTTCAGGGTTTCTCCCATATCCCGAAGACTTGAGGCATTGGAGGTTAATTGGCTTTTGTAGCTCGTGTGTATGGAATGCATGCGGAAGTAGGATAACATAGCACTAGTGTAAACGGGTCGGCATGGACTCGGTGGGCCATGAGCCCGTTTCCATTCTGTATCCTTCAATAAATCAATCAATCTGTTATAGTCTTTGTAAAGGAGAGAACTGCAGATGCTGGTTTACACCGAAGATAGACGCAAAATACTGGACTGGCTCAGCGGGACAGGCAGCATCTCTGAGTAGAAGGAATGGGTGACGAAGGTATGAAGAAGAGCCTCGACCCGAATGTCACCCATTCCTTCTATCCAGAGATGCTGCCATGTAATATTATAACGATGTAACATTTCTGGGAAAATCAGGTTGGAAATGGACCCCAGGAAAGAGAGTTTGTAGAGTGCCTTCGAGATGGATTCTTAGAACAGCTTGTACTGGAGCCTACCAGGGAGAAGGCAATTCTGGATTTAGTGTTGTGTAATGATCCTGATCTGATAAGGGGACTAGAGGTAAAAGAGCCATTAGGAGGCAGTGATCACAACATGATAAGTTTTACTCTGCAAATGGAAAGGCAGAAGGGAAAATCGGAAGTGTCGGTATTACAGTATAGCAAAGGGGATTACAGAGGCATGAGGCAGGAGCTGGCCAAAATTGATTGGAAGGAGGCCCTAGCAGGGAAGACGGTAGAACAGCAATGGCAGGTATTCCTGGGAATAATGCAGAGGTTGCAGGATCAATTTATTCCAAAGAGGTGGAAAGACTCTAAGGGGAGTAAGAGACACCTGTGGCTGACAAGGGAAGTCAGGGACAGCATAAAAATTAAGGAGAGGAAGTATAACATAGCAAAGAAGAGTGGGAAGACAGAGGATTGGGACTCTTTTAAAGAGCAACAAAAGTTAACTTAAAAGGCAATACGGGGAGAAAAGATGAGGTACGAGGGTAAACTAGCCAATAATATATAGGAGGATAGCAAAAGTTTTTTTAGGTACGTGAAGAGGAAAAAAATAGTCAAGGCAAATGTGGGTCCCTTGAAGACAGAAGCAGGGGAATTTATTATGGGGAACAAAGAAATGGCAGACGAGTTAAACCGTTACTTTGGATCTGTCTTCACTGAGGAAGATACACACAATCTCCCAAATGTTCTAGGGGCCGGAGAACCTAGGGTGATGGAGGAACTGAAGGAAATCCGCATTAGGCAGGAAATGGTTGATGATAGAAATCAATGAACAATCACACAAACCCGTCGGGCCCAAGGCAAATCGAGGGCCGAAGATGTCCTGGTTGGGTTGCTCCTGGGCCTGGCCAAGCTAGCCATCCGCGACTCACGGCGCCAGGTGGAAGAGGGCTCTGTCCGAGCCAGCTGCCTACCCATTTTCCGGGGTTACATCCGCGCCCGGGTGGTGTTGGAGAGGGACTACGCGATGTCCACGGGCACCCTGGAGGATTTGCGGGACCGCTGGGCACCGCGGGGGATTGGATGTATCCTGGATGCGGATTGTAATATAATTGTATAATAGTTCCTATTGGTATATTTGTTTGAATAGTATTCTGGTGGTGGTTTCTGTTTTGGTTTTATTGTATTGTATATATTATTTTAATATTTGAATAAATATTTTTGATTAAAAAAACAAGGAAAATCGACGGACAAATGCTCAGACATTCTCGGAAAACAGAAATGCACAACCAACTTCTGAGTATTTTTCAAATTTGCAACAAAGTTTTTCAAATTTGCAACAGGTTTGTGGTTTTCAGCTCAAAATGTCACCGTTTAATTGGAGCAGTTAATCGGTCACAAAATAAGAGGTCAAAGGAGAAATGTTTCATGAAATTGCTGACTTGAGGATATGTTCGAATTCGAGCTTTGAGGCGATATTAATAGAGGATGTGAAATTTTAAAGCCGCACACCTATTTCAAGGATTTTATGCTCCTTTTCCCTGGGTTCAACATTAAGCATTCATATTAGACATAAACAGAAACGACCTGAGCAAACCATTGTGAAATATTTAATTCCCGCTTTCTTGGGTACAAATGTGATAACGTGCCGATTATATTTCGGATTTTCCCCGCGTTAAATATCCTCCGACATCCAGCATATCGGCCGCCCAGTGAACGAAGCGAATCCCGCCGCATGAAACGTCGTGGTTCGAGATACAGGTCAATAATAAGCCCGTGTCCTCCTACAATTTTTGCAATGAGTATTGCTCCTCCAATAAAGAGTTAAAATTCATAAGTTCACAAGTTATAGGTTTAGAATTGGGCCATTCGGACCATCGAGTCCATTCCGCCATGGAATCATGGCTGATCTTGCCTCCTGGTGCCGTTTTTCTGTCTTCTCCCCATAACCTCTGACACTCCTTCTAATCAAGTGTTTGTCTATCTCTACCTTAAAAATATCTATTGACTTGGCCTCCACAGCTCTCTGTGTGTAATTGCGTGGAAATGTTTGTTCAAATGTCCATGACTAATGCCATTGTTCCATCACTCCGTGAATACGCTGGAGGATTGGCGCGAGTATTAATGAGCATTAGAGTCGTGCTCCTTGCTCCATCGTGTTCGCACAGTGAGCTGCGGAGATCATCCAGAATGAGGCGGGCTCCGATTCTATACGTGAAGGACATCGCCTATCCAATTATGGCGGCATTTGGAATCCCTGGTAAGTCCGGGCACATCGTTCAACGTGTTTGTGCGGTACCTCAACGTTCGGTGTTGCGATGTAGAAACAAAGAACTCCAGACGCCGGTTTACAAAAAAAAGACATATTGTGCGGGAGTAACGCAGCGGGTCAGGAGCTGCTCCGGAACACATGGATCTCCACAGATGCTGTTGACCCGCTGAGTTACTCCAGCACTTTATTCCTTTTTTTGTAATCCAGCATCTCCAGTATCTTGGTTCCGCATTTCACTGATCCACTGTGAAGTTTCTTCAAGCGATGCGACATTGAAGAAGTTATCCTCCTATCTCTGACGGCAGTTCCATGAGACTCTGTCACTGCTCCCCGTCTGTGATTGTTGATGCTCTCCCGCTCGTGTATAGGAAGCGCCCCAATTTGAATCGTCACCTTTCCATGTTCTCCCGAGATGCTGCCTGGCCCGCCGTGTTACTCCAGCACTTTGTGATTCTGTGATTTTGTGACTTTGTGATCAGTATTCCGATATCATCTTTGTCAGCTCCTTCCGCTCTCTGTTGCCACTTGCATTCGCAGTCTCACTGCCTCCTTCGGTCTGTGTCTTTTCGCCTTCGCTTTGCCTTCCTTACAGGAACCTCCACGTTCTCAACTCCGCTTGTAGGGAAAATTCGATTAAGTCTCTTAGTCTCATTTATTCTGTGCAAAATGTCCTCGCCCGTATCCCGCGAATTTCTCCTGCTTCGGCAAAGAAACTTTGACTGAAGCTCCTGACCCCTCGAGTTCAGCGGCTCTGGCAACGGACTGACTTCCGGTGCGGGAGTTTAATCCGATTGATCCCTGTGCCTAATACAACCCCGTCCTGGCAATGTAAAGACCTTACGCTTGATTCCGAGAGATATTTGGTAATAAGCGCAGAGAGCATATCCAATACCCACGCAAGTGGTGTTAATGGCAGCATCCGCGCTCCGAAAACAGGAAGGTCTATTCCATGTAGTAACTTCTGAGCTCCCAATGTCATGACTCTTTAAGAACCACTGACTCCCAGGAACCGAAGGGCAGAAGTCTAAATGCCCAATGTAATAGAATACAGAACATACATCAAAGAACAAACAACAAACAGTACATCAGAGGAACAGGACCTTCTGCCTACAATGTCCATGCCGGCGTGATGCAAAATTAAACTAATCTCATACACCAGATCCATATCCCCATACTCCCTGCCCATATTCCCATGTGTCAAACTGAAAACTTCCCCAAATTGACTTTTAATCCGCCTCCACCGCCATTCCTGGCAGCGCATTCAAGGCACCCGCCACCCTCAATGCTCATAACGTGTTAGAGAGTGGTAACGTTTAATCCACATTTACATGGGAAGTTTTCATTTGCACGGAGATTAATGGGTGCCTGGAACACGCTGCCAGGGTAGATGGTGGGGGCATATGCCATAGTCGTCTGTAAGCTTCTGGGTAGATATATATACTGTCTATTTGAAGGGAATGGAGAGGCTTGTGTCATGTGCAGGCAGAAGAAGTTAGCTTAACTTAGCATCATGTTCGCCGCGGATAAAGTGTGCTGTGAAAGGCGTGTACCTATGCTGTGATGTTCTATGTTTCATGTAGCTGTCTGCATTGTTTCCTCTCCAACTAAGCCTCTTTCCCCACTGTTACACCTGACGGTACATTAATTAGTTAATTCCCTCCACTTTGTTCTTCCCCCAGCGAACGTGCTGACGGCTGCGATCCTGTGCCGGGGTAAGTGCGGTCTCACCAAAGGAATCACCCGTTACATGGTGGCGATGGCAATGTCCGACCTGCTGGTGGTCATCTTCCACGTACTGCTCAGGGAAATCTACCTTTACCACAACCCTTATTCCTTCCTCTCCCTCAGCACAGTGTGCTCTTCATACGTACACTTGCGGGTCGCCACCCTGGACTTCTCCGCCTGGTTAACCGTGTCCTTCACTTTTGACCGTTTTGTCAGCATTTGCTGCCCGAAGCTGAGACTCACCTATTGCACGGGTAAGACGGCCGCCGTGGTCATTGGGTCCTTGTGCGCGCTGAGCTGTTTAAAGTACATCCCATTTCACTTCATGTACGAGCCACGTTTCACCATGGAAAATGTGAACTGGGGTTGCCGGCCCAAAGCCGTGTACTTCACTTCCATCGGCTGGGTGGCTTTCACCTGGCTATGTAGCGTCTCCCTCTCCTTACTCCCCTTTGGTCTTATCATACTTCTGAACGGGCTGACGGTCAGGAACATCGTAGCAGCCAGCAGAGTCCGCCGGCGCCTGAAGTCAGTGGAGGCCAAGGACAGCGAGACGGATAATCGGCGCAATGCCATCGTTTTACTCTTCACCGTGTCCGGCACCTCTATATTACTCTGGGCGACGGCTACGGTAGCTTTGATCTGCACTCGGGTCACCGTCAATTTCGTTGGCGCGGATCTCACGAGCCCCTCGCACATCGCCAACGAAGTAGGAATCTTACTTATTCGGGTCAGCTGCTGCGTGAACACTTGTATCTATGCAATGACCCAACGCAAGTTTAGAGAGCAGCTGAAGAACGGGATGAAGATTCTAACCCGTGTCATTATTAACCCCATGAAACAGGCGAAGCAGTGAACCGTGAGTTGGAATTTAATGTTGACGCCTCTGATTTCTCTATTTCGCTCACCGAAATTCACCATTCAGTGGAAGCCCCGGATCCGACACATTACGTTTCAATTCCCTCTACAGATGTTGTCCGCCTCGTTCAGTTCGTCCAGCATGTCATGTTTTGCTCAAGACTCAATCGCTCCTTGTATATCGATTATATGCTCCATTTCCGTTTGGAGCGGTTTAGTTGAACAGGAGACTGCATAACTTATACCCGGGAATATGGATAAAACATGTGCCACCGCATCACGGTTAACCACTTGGTCTTCTGTAGAACATAAACGAAGTGCTGTAGGAACTCAGCGGACCGAACAGCATGTCCCAATTATGAGCGACATATATAGGGTTGGCTGGATAGAGAATGGACACAAAATGCTGGAGTAACGCAGCGGGACAGGCAGCATCTCTAGAAAGAAGGAATGGGTGACGTTTCGCGTCGAGACCCTTCTTCAGACTGTACTCCAGCTTATTGATTTAAACCAGCGCCTGTAGTTCTATCCTGCACATTATGTCAACGCATTCCTTCTCCAGAAATGCTGCCTGTCTCGGTGAATTACTGGAGCATTTTGTGTCTATCTTCCATTTAAACCAGCATCCGCAGTTTGTTCCTACACAAGGACTAGAGGATATCGCTTTAAAGTGAGGGGGGACATTTTAAAGCAGATCTGCGGAGCAGGTTTTTTACACAGATGGTGGTGGTTGGCTGGAACGCGCTGGCAGGGGTAGTGATGGAGGCATAAATGAAACGACCATTTAGAAGTGTTTTGGATCGGCACATGGATGTGCAGGGAGCGAAGGGATGTGGACCATGTGCAGACAGAGTAGATTGACTTGGCATCATGGTCGGCGCGGATATTGTGGACAGAACGGCCTGTCGCTGCACTGTAGCTCTTCTATGTTTTATCCCTCGGTCATAAAAGCAAACGATCCGTGCTTTTTTTTCAGCCCGACACACTTTGGCGGTTTAGCCAAATTGAATCCCACGGCTCCTCTCGACACCCGACTGTTTGCCCGCCGCACATGGCCTCGTTTCTTTCTCTTTTCCGACTACATGCGTATCCAAATAGATGTGGTGGCCAAAGCAGAATTGAGTCAATGCAGTTTACCATAAAGGTTGAGCAAAACACAAAGTATTGGAGTAACTCAGCGGGCCAAGCAGAATCTGTGGAGCGAAATGATCCGGGAATTAAAGTAGTACTTTAAAACCAATTTAAAAATACCGAATCGAAACCCCTTCTATCCATTTTAGAATTGTATTCCGTATTCGATTGCTGCTTGGTGGTAAAAACACAATGACATAAATGGTAAAGTTAAAGAGAAACATGACTTCCTGCCGTTGAAGAGACTTCCTACAGCTGATCAGGACGGGATGGGGGGGGGGGGGGTGAACCATTGGTTCAAGCGTGGAACAGCGGGCGGGATGTTATCACCCTCTTGATTTCGCCAAACGCAAAGTGCTGTACTAACTAACGGGTCAGGGAGCATCTGCAGGGGCAATGAATAGGCGACATTTCCGTTTCAGATCCATCTTCCGTCTCTTTATTCGGCCAGCTCGTCCAAAGGAAAAATACAATAAAACGAATTTACATTTCAATTAAATGATATTTTCTTTAGCCTGAAAATCATTAATTTGATTTGTTTTCTTGTTGTTCAGAGCACCTGCTTGGTCAAACATGGGAGAATGGTTCAAAGGATGAGGGGGGGGGGGAGAGGGGGATATGATGATTGTGGAGGTTTGTGTTTTGTGACTGGAAGTCTGTGACGTGCGGGTTACAGCAGGGATCGGCGCTGAGACTTGTTTGCGATTTCCATTGATAAACTAAATACGAATGTAGGAGGCATGATTAGCTAAGTCGCGATGGCAAGGACACTGAGACGGAGAATCGGCGTAATTCTGTTGCCTTGCACTTCACGGTGTCAGGAACCTCCATATTACTGTGTTGGTGCGGTTGGGAATGCTTCCAAGATTGCGCCCAACACAGACGACTATTTGCGTGCCAGCCACAGAAGCAGATATACAAACACACATTACAATCGCTCCACACTCTTAAATCGATGTAAATGAATTGATTGCAATCATGTCTTGTCTTTCTACTGACAGGTTAGCATGCAAACAAAAAGCTTTTCACTGTACCTGCTGTATATATATGCTGTATATGACAATAAATTAAACTGAAACTGACTTTTGCAAGTCAAGTCAACTTTTGCTTTTAATACGCTCAAGTATACCACATACACCACAACCAGAGAGCAATGCGGAACTACGACCTACCTCTTTGGTGACCCTCGGACTATGCTTGGTCGGACATTGCTGGCTTTACCTTGCACCAAATGTTATTCCCTTATCGTGTTTCTAAACTCTGTAAATGGCTCGATTGTTATCATGTGTTGTCTTTCTGCTAACTTGCGAACATGTATTGTATTTCTACATGCAACAAAAGCTTTACACTGTTCACTGACAAGAAACTAAACTGAAGTGCGGTGAGGCACAGGTACAATGGAAAATATTGCTTCTGAAGGGTCTCGAACCGAAACGTCACCCATTCTTTCTATCGAGAGTTGCTGCCTGTCCCAAAGAGTTACTCTAACATTTTGTGCCTACAATGGAACGTCCATTCATCTTCCTCAGCGTCGGGATCGGGGTGAGGGGAATTGGGTACCAAGGGAGCTGTATTCCAGAAAAGAATCCAAACACGGTACGAGAGACCATCACCACTGACCACCGTATCCTGCCAAGCTCTCAATGAACCAACCACCTTGCACAGCCATGGTCTAGGTGACGTGGAATAACTCATATTTTATGATATTTTTATTTGATGTATTCTTGCTTTGAATATGCCAGCAAAGCTGCAGCAAGCAGGTATTTTACTTGTTCCTTTACTGTTGCAAATGACAATTAAACACTCTTGAATCTTACCCAATGTCCTGACCATCGGTCATCATTATTAACCATATTGTTATTCACTTTGTGCAAACTGACAGCAACAAAGACTTTATCAGCTGCAAGGGTAAACTTCTTACGGATTGAAGAGAGCTATATAAAAATTACATCAAAAGTTTAAATCTAAGTGCAAACTCTGATCAAATCTCAGGCGCGACCCAAATTCTTACACACAGATGCTGATCTAATACGGGAACACAAAACGAGAATCATTTCACCAACTGAGATAAGGAACCCAGTCAGGACAGAGAACGATACCCCAAATAATTAAACAACCTGAAAAGCCCAGAGATGCTCCAATGGTTCCAAGGACGGCAGATAGAGTGAGGGCATTCTGAGTGCAGTCATGTCCTTGCAATTTTCATTGCATGTGGTCTAACAGTGGCACTGAGTGATGGTTACAAAGAAGACACAATAAACTGTGTTGAATAATTTGAAAAAACATTTCTTCACACAGAGAGTGGTGAATCTGTGGAATTCTCTGCCACAGAAGGTAGTTGAGGCCAGTTCATTGGCTATATTTAAGAGGGAGTTAGATGTGGCCCTTGTGGCTAAAGGGATCAGGGGGTATGGAGAGAAGGCAGGTACAGGTTACTGAGCTGGATGATCAGCCATGATCATTTTGAATGGATGTGCAGGCTCGAAGGGCCGAATGGCCTACTCCTGCACCTATTTTCCTTGAAAAGTGAAGGGCATGAATAGAGTGGATGTGGAGAGGTTGTTTCCACTAGTGGGAGAGCCTTGCACCAGAGGCCATAGCCTCAGAATAGAAGAACACACCTGTGAAAAGATGAGGAGGAATTTCTTTAGTCAGAGGGTGGTGATTCTGTGGAATTCATTGCCAGTGATGGCTGTGGAGGTCATCACTGCATATTTTTAAGGAGGAGATTGACAGATTCTTTATTAGTAAGGGTGCCAGGGGTTATGGCGAGAAGGCAGGAGAATGGGGTTGAGAGGGCAAGATCGATCAGCCATGATTGAATGGCGGAGTAAACGTGATGGCCTAATTCTGCTCCTAGAACATACGAAGCAGCGAATGCAGGAATCTTAAGCAAAAAACAAACTGCTGGAGGAACTCAGCGGGTCAAGCGGCAGGATTGGACAGATGATGCTTTGGGTCGGGAACGAACCTGAAATGCTTCCTGTCCATTCCCTCCACACATGCTGCCTTACCCGCTGAGTTGCTGCTCGAAGGTATTTATTCACAAAATGCTGGAGTAACTCAGCAGGTCAGGCAGCATCTCAGGAGAGTAGGAATGGGTGACGATTCGGGTCGTGACCCTTCTTCAGACTGCAGAGTTGCTGCAGGACTTTATCCCTTCACGGTTCAGAATATAGGCTCAAGTTGTGGAGAGAGGGACAGGATTGAAAGCTCCATCACATGACTGAGAAGCGACCCAACATCCAACTAGACTCGAGTTTTATAGTAAACTTTAGAAAATGTTAACCCCAATCAAAACAAATCTGCTGAGTTGACGAAAGTATAAAACACATGTTAAGTGTCACCACCTTTTCCCTTGACAGAAATCTTTCACAGCCACTGTGTATTTCCAACAATTCCTATTTGTTTCCTGGACATTCCCAGGTCTCTGTGTCTCCGCAGTAGCCTCAGGGAAGACAAGAGGTTGTGCATAGTCAGACTGACCAGGGAACACATAAGTCTTGTTCCCATCCTGCAAGGAATCAGCCGATCTCAGTCAGTGCTCCCGCAGAGAAGACAGAGCTGTACTCATTTATCCAAACTTGGCTCCTGTTTGCTGCTTAAAATTCCAACTGAATGGATGTCATGATCCCACGGAATGTCAGAACTCGATTCAGGACCCGTTGAAGAAAATCATTAAAATCACTTCTCGGAAAAAGACGTTGAAATTCATCGACCGCGACAGTCCGCAAACTAATTCAGCTTCAAAGCTCATTCAGAGGCCAACACGTGTAACACACACAGGGCCGATACTTACACGTGCACACACACACATCTGCACGCGCACACACGTTCACTCACACTCACACACGTACATACATGTACACACAAATCCATAACGCACACAGGGCCGACCGATAGTTCACTATCAAAGGTGATCGGTGTATGGCAGCATTCATTGGATACATCTGTATACACACGTAACATACACACATGCACATACATGTACACGCACATGCAAAATGCACGCAGGGCTGATTATATATACACATGGGCACACACGCAGTCACACGTATGTTGGATGCATCCGTACACACACACATGTAACACACACAGGACTGACAGTTCACTATCATTGGTGATCGATGTGTGGCAGTGTTCATTGGGTGCATCTGTGCACACACACAAACACACACTCAAACACACACAAGTGTAACACACACGGGGGTATGAAGAGAAAGCAACTTCAGATCCTGACTCCTGGGATCGCGGTGAATCACTGTGACTGTAAGCGGCTCTCACTGTCTGTCAGTCAGTCAGTTCTGAAATCAGTTCTTACGCACATCTTCAACTTGCCTCGGTGGCTGGAGACGACGATTCTTGCTCTGTTGCACCAGTCACTGAAAACAAAGGAACACAACTAGTGAGTGACGTTGGAGGGGGCACAGCCGAGAGGGAAACAGACAGTAATAAATTATTGGGGGACGCACACAGTAATGTGTCCAGAGTACACATGGTGCAAAACGGTAAACAATATTTGAGGAAACATTCAGTAATAAATCATGATAGAGGGCTCGGTAAGTCCCACTGAGTTACTCCAGCATTTTGTGTCTATCTTTGGTCAATAAGTATCAGAGGGCCTGTCTATCAGTGGAAAGGTAATCTTCTGATAGATAAATTGGTGAGAGGGGCAAAGTTTCAAGGAGATGTGCGAGGCAAGTTGTTTTTCTCGTTGTCACATTACACGGAAGGTACTGAGTGCCTGGACTATGCAAGGGTGGTGAATCTGTGGAATTCTTGGCCACAGAAGGCTGTGGAGGCAAAGCAGTGAATATATTTAAGGCAGAGATAGATAGATTCTTGATTAGTGCGGGTGTCAGAGGTTAGGGGAGATTTCAATATGCAGGTAGACTGCGAAAATCAGGTTGGTACTGGACCCTAAGAAAGGGAGTTTGTAGTGTGCCTCCGAGATGGATTCTTAGAGCAGCTTGAACTGGAGCCCACCAGGGAGAAGGCAATTCTGGATTTAGTGTTGTGTAAGGTAACTCAAGATAAAGGAACCATTAGGAGGTAGTGACCTTAGTCTGCAATTTGAGAGGGTAAAATCAGAAGTGTCAGTGTTGCAGTTGAACAAGTTGAACAACATGGAGGCATGAGGGAGGAGCTGGCCAAAGTTGACTGGAAAGGGTCCCTAGCAGGGATGACGGTGGAACAGCAATGGCAGGAATTTCTGGGAATAATCCAGAAGATGCAGGATCATTTCATTCCAAAGAGGAAGAAAGATTCTAAGGGGAATAAGAGGCAACCGGGTCTGACAAGGGAAGTCAAGGACAGTATAAAAATAAAAGAGAAGACTTATAACATAGCAAAGATGAGTGGGAAGCCAGAGGATTGGGTAACTTTTAAAGAACAGAAGGTAACTAAAAAGGCAATATTGGGAGAAAAGATAAAGTACGAAGGTAAGCTAGCCAAGAATATAAAGGAGGATAGTAAAAGCATCTTTAGGTATGTGAAGAGGAAGAGATTAGTGAAGACAAATGTGGGTCCCTTAAAGACAGAAACAGGTGAATTTATTATGGGGAGCAAGAAAATGGCCGACGAGTTGAAAAGGCACGTTGGTTCTTTATTCACTAAGAAAGACACAAATAATCTCCCAGAAGTACTAGGGTACAGAGGATCGAGGGTGACGGAGAAACTGAAGGAAATTCACATTCAGTCAGGAAATTGTGTTAGGAAGACTGATGGGACTGAAGGCTGATAAATCCCCAGGGTCTGGTCTGCATCCCAGGGTAGTCAGGGAAGTGGCTCTAGAAATCGTGGACGCATTGGTGATCATTTTACAATGTTCTATTGA